>NW_017152797.1:117815-131135 GCF_001652005.2 Ceratina calcarata
ATATAATATTTTGTTTCAGATCTATCTAAAGGTCGATCAAGGAAAAGGAAATATTCCTCGACTCGTTAAGAAGAGACTGATTATTTACACATGCAGTTGATCGCAGAAATAGACAGTAATAATGGCTTGATAGCATCTGATTTGCAAACGTAACAGCCAATTGTTATGTCTACGTGAAACGTGATTAAAATTTCATAAATGTAGCGGAACTTTTTTACACTGTAGATGCAGTTAGCGAACTTTATAAGAAAGTAATTAGTGTAACATTTTTTAAAGCACCAATTTATATCTACAAGGTACTAGTTTGTAACAGCTGCGTGCATGAATAATAATTATTCCAAATAACGTCAATCGCTAACGATGGGGACCAACGTATAAACGTAGAATTGTTCACCTGTTCGTGATATCCGTCTGCGTTGTAACGCAAACAAGTGAGACATCAGAAAGAAAGTATCGAGCCGTATTAAAATACGTATAGAGATATCTCGCGTTATTATAATCGCAAGGTGCGACGAGAATGTCGTTCGGTCGAACGAATGAGAGCTGCGAGTCGCATGAGAGCTTGCGCCGCGAATGAAAGGGACGAAAGGGACAACGAACGAGCATCGTCCTTCGGAAGCATCAACGTCGAAGAATGTAATTCGCATCGAGTCACGGCGAATAGGGAGTCAAGGAAGCGTGTATACCTTCCGCTCGGAGCTGCACGCGTTTCGAGCGTTACCGGATAAAAAAGGCGGAAGGGTGAAAAGGGAAAAATGCCAGGGGGAACCTCGACGCGAGAGAGCAGCGAGGCGATCCGGATGGAGCCCCTAGGTAGAACCTCGAGTTCCCGAAGTCCCGGGCAAAACGGGACCGCCAACACCACCACCGAGGTGCCGATAAATTCAGGTGAGCGAAAATCCACTTCTACTCTCGCCCAACAACCGTGTTTACCGCTCTCTTTAACGACCTCGAGTCGTTCCAACGTGCACTGTGTGTGTTCGCACAACAGCTTGAAAAATTTCATTAACCCTGCCAGAGGAGAACATACTTGACAGTGTTCACAGATATTTGACAAGCATAATGAATTCCTTACTAAATCAACATAGCCTACTTTTTTATATGTTCCGTTTAGGTAAAACGATATTAATTAATCCTTTCAAACTGGGTGATGTCCAGTGAGGTCCATAAATATTCATATGCATTTCACAGTTCGACTTAACGAATTAATTTTCTCTTACATGTCTGACAAATTAGTTTATTACATAATCTATGACAAAAATGAAAGAAAATTGCCATAGACTGGATTTACGAAGAAAAACATAGGTAGAGAGCACAGCATCGGTAGAACACTATTAAGTAAAATAATTTAATAGTACATTTATCTCAGCAATCTTTTTGTCAGACTTAAAATTAATTTTTCATCCTCGGAAATCGTAACTATTTGAGATTATAAAGAAATTATCACTTACTTATTCAAAACTCATTATTTATATTACATATTCCAATTCTAAAAACGTTTTAATCCGCGTGGGGCTCAGCGGATCTCATATGTATATCGTCTGACTATACAGGGTGTCCCAGAAAAAATGTCAGAGCCGAAGAAAGACTATTCTGTAAGCGTTTCTGAACAACAATTTTCTTTGCCAAAATGCAAAGTGAGGTATGGATTTTAAATTATTAACGAAAAATACTGACCAATAAGAGCACGTGTAGGGCCCGCGCCTAGCCACGGCCGAGCGTGACAATCCGAGCTAAACTGCCCGTCGCTGGACGCGGACCCTACGCGTACTCCCATTAATTAGTGTTTTTCGTTAATAATTAAGAAACCATGGTTCACCTTGCACGTTACAAAGGAAATTGTTGTTCAGAAACGCCTCTAAAATCACCCCTTTTCGGTTCTAATACTTTTTCTGGGACACCCTGTACGTAAGTGTGTATGTCGACGGCCAATAAACATGATTACGTACGTTAAGAGTAACTTTTCTAATGAAATAGTGTAGCCATGAAAATCTTATTAAAACGCTCAAGTTTGTGTGTACTGGCGAGCTACTATTTTCGAATCTGATCAATATCGATGAAAACGGAACACTTATAAATGTCTGAACTTTTGAACTTGTGACCCGTACCGTTTCAACGTACGTACGTACGTACGTACGTACTTACGTATGGAAGTTTGTTTCCGTCTTAGAAAGTGTATCCAGCCTCCGTCATAAATTATTCTAACATTGACGGGTTTCGTACCCGGCGCTCGGAAATATATTTGTCCTCGAGTGTTACACGCGAGCCTCCAGTAAAATATTCAGGCGCGACACGAGAATCGTACGTTCGGTAACAAACGCCGTTAGAAAAAAGGAAAAAGTTGAAAGCGCAAAAATTGCGTTCTGGCTTTTTAATTACGAACTTGTTTAAAAACCGGTTAAAACATCCCCGAGTCTGGATAAATCCCTCTCTGACGAATGTAGGGCAACTTGAAACAGAAACAGACAGCTATTCTCGAAACCAACGCGGTTACCAATTTATTTCATAATAAATGAAGTGCAAAACTCGCGTTAAAAATAATTTTATGAAAAATGTCAGTTAAATTTAAATGGAATAATATTGTAAATGATAAAAATATATCTTTCTTATATATATATATATATTGTTTAGAGATTGTATTGAAAGGTTTCATAAAATTAGAGAATAATGAATAAACGCAAATTTGGATATTAATTGTACAAAAGCTGACATCTTTAGAAGAAGCATAAAATTGACCTAGATTCACTCAAGCAAGGCTTTAATTAAAACAATTTCAGCGCGAATCTACAAACGTTCTTACTTCTTTTTATCTTCCTATTCATCCGGCGTCCTTATTTTTTTCACTCGGCATACGGCTTTGTTTCTTATTCATACACCAGTTCCTTGGAGCTGGGAAAAGGCATCTCTCTGAAATATTCAGAATAGTCATCTATTCTATGTATATAAAAGAATCATACGTAACCCGAAACGTTCGGTGGGCTAGAAATGAGACCAGAAACGGAAACGTCCACTCTTACCCCAGTTTGAATGCTATTGTCAGCATTCAACGGAGATTTCGTCCGCGAAGGATATTGAACTTTGCCGATCTAAACATTTCGAGTACACTCATTCATCCCGCGAACTGTGAACTTCTAAAAGAGCTCCTCGGCTGTTCAATAATCGCTCATATGAGGATACGATTTTATTCTGGCCCTCTAGACAGATACAGTAGGTCCTGGTTAATTGATACAATGGCAATTCGGCATAAATACTGAAGAATGAAAAATTAATTTTTCATCCTTGGAAATCGTAACTATTTGCGATTATAAAGAAATTATCACTTACTTATTCAAAACTCATTATTTATATTACATATTCCAATTCTAAAAACGTTTTAATCCGCGTGGGGCTCAGCGGATCTCATATGTATATCGTCTGACTATACAGGGTGTCCCAGAAAAAATGTCAGAGCCGAAGAAAGACTATTCTGTAAGCGTTTCTGAACAACAATTTTCTTTGCCAAAATGCAAAGTGAGGTATGGATTTTAAATTATTAACGAAAAATACTGACCAATAAGAGCACGTGTAGGGCCCGCGCCTAGCCACGGCCGAGCGTGACAATCCGAGCTAAACTGCCCGTCGCTGGACGCGGACCCTACGCGTACTCCCATTAATTAGTGTTTTTCGTTAATAATTAAGAAACCATGGTTCACCTTGCACGTTACAAAGGAAATTGTTGTTCAGAAACGCCTCTAAAATCACCCCTTTTCGGTTCTAATACTTTTTCTGGGACACCCTGTACGTAAGTGTGTATGTCGACGGCCAATAAACATGATTACGTACGTTAAGAGTAACTTTTCTAATGAAATAGTGTAGCCATGAAAATCTTATTAAAACGCTCAAGTTTGTGTGTACTGGCGAGCTACTATTTTCGAATCTGATCAATATCGATGAAAACGGAACACTTATAAATGTCTGAACTTTTGAACTTGTGACCCGTACCGTTTCAACGTACGTACGTACGTACGTACGTACTTACGTATGGAAGTTTGTTTCCGTCTTAGAAAGTGTATCCAGCCTCCGTCATAAATTATTCTAACATTGACGGGTTTCGTACCCGGCGCTCGGAAATATATTTGTCCTCGAGTGTTACACGCGAGCCTCCAGTAAAATATTCAGGCGCGACACGAGAATCGTACGTTCGGTAACAAACGCCGTTAGAAAAAAGGAAAAAGTTGAAAGCGCAAAAATTGCGTTCTGGCTTTTTAATTACGAACTTGTTTAAAAACCGGTTAAAACATCCCCGAGTCTGGATAAATCCCTCTCTGACGAATGTAGGGCAACTTGAAACAGAAACAGACAGCTATTCTCGAAACCAACGCGGTTACCAATTTATTTCATAATAAATGAAGTGCAAAACTCGCGTTAAAAATAATTTTATGAAAAATGTCAGTTAAATTTAAATGGAATAATATTGTAAATGATAAAAATATATCTTTCTTATATATATATATATATTGTTTAGAGATTGTATTGAAAGGTTTCATAAAATTAGAGAATAATGAATAAACGCAAATTTGGATATTAATTGTACAAAAGCTGACATCTTTAGAAGAAGCATAAAATTGACCTAGATTCACTCAAGCAAGGCTTTAATTAAAACAATTTCAGCGCGAATCTACAAACGTTCTTACTTCTTTTTATCTTCCTATTCATCCGGCGTCCTTATTTTTTTCACTCGGCATACGGCTTTGTTTCTTATTCATACACCAGTTCCTTGGAGCTGGGAAAAGGCATCTCTCTGAAATATTCAGAATAGTCATCTATTCTATGTATATAAAAGAATCATACGTAACCCGAAACGTTCGGTGGGCTAGAAATGAGACCAGAAACGGAAACGTCCACTCTTACCCCAGTTTGAATGCTATTGTCAGCATTCAACGGAGATTTCGTCCGCGAAGGATATTGAACTTTGCCGATCTAAACATTTCGAGTACACTCATTCATCCCGCGAACTGTGAACTTCTAAAAGAGCTCCTCGGCTGTTCAATAATCGCTCATATGAGGATACGATTTTATTCTGGCCCTCTAGACAGATACAGTAGGTCCTGGTTAATTGATACAATGGCAATTCGGCATAAATACTGAAGAATGAAAACAAAAAGTAGACTACAATACAATTTCGTTTGGCTTACGTTGGACAGACTGTCCTTTTATTGAAACAATTTTTGCAATTGCAATAACATATAATTAGAGCTAGTTACAAAGTAGTGGCACTGATTAGTAATGTAGACATACAGTGCAGTCCATAAATATTCATACACATTTCAAGAGTGAATAACTTTTTTAATGTCGGAACGAATTAATTTTCTTTAGATATGAGGGAGATTGGTTTAATATGTGGTGTAAAACGAAGTACTCTTTAAAATTGTTATAAATCAGATTTACGAAGAACCAAATAAGGGGGACTATTTTTTAATTTTTTATTTAACTCTCAAATAAGAATTTAAAGCATGTTTTTTGTAGATCTAAGGATCTTATATGAATATAGAAAGTTTCATAAAAATCTGTCAAGACAAGAATGTTCGACTTTTTAATTTTCTCATTTTATTGAAATTTTAGGCCAAAAGTCATCAAAACCAGCATTTTATCATTTCTCAACCGTTTATGATCATAACATCACTCTTTTCTGTACAAAACGGGAATAAAAGATAATAAAAAGGGAACATAAGAACTTGGCTTTCTCTTTATTCGCATCGATCTGTTCCAATTCTTTTCGAGTATATCGATTTCACACTCGTCTCTTGGTAACGTCAGCCTTCATCCTACAGCGGAGGGAGATTAGTGAACTGCAATTGTTTGAATCATTTAAAGATCGATTACGTAACAGAGTGGCGATGTAAGCGATAGATAGATAGATTTTCACACAATTCTTTATTTAGCAGTTTTCCATTCCTTTATTAGTACCAATTTCCATATAAAAAAGTGATACTACCTCTGTCCCATAGTAATAGTAGCAAAAAAAGAATAAATATAGAACGAAACACTTATTATCAAGAAGCTAGATTAAATTAAACAACAAATTAAAAGTATTGCTCCTAATTTTTATTTTGAGTGTTCACATAGTTTCTAGATCTTTCGAAACATTTTCTATCAATGATAATTGTTAATCGTTATTTTTCCATAACCATCTACTTTTATCTCTGCAGCTTTTAAGTTCCGTTAAAGCTTTCTACATTTAGTATCTCAATTTACATTCCCCTTTATCTGAAAGCTTTGTTTGGATATCGAATAACTGGTCTATTATTACCAGTCCTCCAGCTTCTTCAGATAATCGCCGGTCGATTGTGCATCGAAAATAATTTGAATCAACGACACGCCTGATTATCTTCATAAAATCTTTAACTCTTGATCAGTTGCATGCATAATTAATCGGTAGCTGGTCAATTCTTCACTTCAACAAAGAGCTTATCATCGTTCTAGGAGAACTTCGTTACATTCGAAGATATCTTTGTAGTAAAGCAGTCAAATGGAAATTTATTCATACATGGAAATATATCAATATAATATATTCATCAATATATTTCTATTAATATGCAAAATTGTTTTCCAATTTTATCTGTATTTAAAAACATTAAATTAATGGTATAATAATAATATCAGGGGGATAAAATAGAATTGACACATTAACATCGTGAATGAAATGAAGTAGTTTTGTACGATTTAGAGTTGAAGACAGTATTAAAAAATGTATTGAATATGTATGATGGTTGTACGACTCTGCCTGACTCTACATCGTATGCATAACGAGAGTTCTTGAACATATCACGTACCAATACACTCACCCTCCCCCCTCCCCGTATCGAATGTTAAAGTGCCAATACTTGATACCGCTCAATGACTTACCAAAGCAATTGTCTCGAGAGTAAACTATATAGAATGAAAGCTGATTCTCTGTCACAAGAACCATCATGCTCTTCCTTAATTTTCATTCCATCATACAAAATAAACATACCCTTCCATTATTGCTCTTAGTAACATTGAATTTCAATAAATCGTTAGATATAAATGTAAATGATTTTGTACATTTCATTTGTTTATATACAGGGTGAATCAATCACAAGTAGCATGTACAATGACTTGTTGTTTAACGATTTTATCGAAACTTGTATAGATTTTGACTATATGTATAATGGAGTACAGTAAATGAATTAATTTTTTTGTTTTAACTTTGAGTAGATATTTTGTGCCTCAGATTCTATAATAAAACCAGTGACTATCAGAAATTTATACAAGAATTATATTTGATACACGTCAAGAAGGAGTATCACGTATAATATCTTGTTATTTAATGACTTTACCAAGCATGCATATTAATTCGATAGAGAACATTAAATGAATTATTCTTGTATTTTAATCAATTTAAATGAGTTTTTGTCAGACTTTATAATACAATTATTAGTGGTTAGTTTTAATTGTTATTTCTAACTGATTCAGCCTGTATACAGGGTCTTCGCTAAGGCAAACCATCTGCATAACTTCAACATTTTTTTAAATAATACTATTTATAATTTATAATTGTAATAAGACTATTTTCCATTATTAGAAAATTTATTGTAAAATGAATAATGCTTGAAAACATTGTTTCTACAGTATAACGTAACTCAAATGCTCGTACAATGATTTTATTAATCATTTTGCTATCTACAAGAATTCTATTAGGATGTGTTACTATGAAAGTGGTATAAGTCAAAAATAAAAACATTCAAATTTTCATTTGCATTATTTATATTTCAGTAGTACGAAAGAGTTCTTAGCTTTACCACTGAACTACTTTCATAATGTCCGCCGCACGTAAGAATGGGAAAGTGATACAAGCAGTTTATGGTCAGACTGCTAAGTATAATTATATGTCTACGGTTAGATTGTTAAGTTAATCACTTTCTGGATCTACAGTTAAAGTTCATCTTGCTCTAAAGATCAAAGTTTATGTAATCAAAACGATAGTAAGATTTTACATAGACAAAACCCTAATGAATTCAATTTTAACGATAATATAATATTTTCACGTTCGTGTTTTATTTCAAATCGGCTACCAATTTTTCCAATCATCTATATTATATGACATTTAATGATAAAATCACACGATTCTCAAATTATGTATTTCGTAACGAAAAACAGTCTTCAAGGATGATTATGATAAAATTATCTGTCATGTGAATAGCAGACAACGATATAGAAAAGATATTTAGGTAGCTTGTTTTAACTGCAATTGCTACGCCATAATTCTTGAACTTGGAACCTTGTGCAGTCTTTACAGATAGTAGAGAATGTTGTTACCAAATCAAGTGTGAAAACGAAACAATGAAACCAGACACGAATGGCTTTAACGATGGATCATGGAATTTAAGGGCGTTCGTGAGGAGCAGTTGTTCAACTTAAAACGAATTCACGTTCACATGATCATTAACATTCATCAATATGCCTTTTTTAAACAAGATTTGTATAAAAATCCCAAGTATACAGGGTCTTCGCTAAGGCAAACCATCTGCATAACTTCAACATTTTTTTAAATAATACTATTTATAATTTATAATTGTAATAAGACTATTTTCCATTATTAGAAAATTTATTGTAAAATGAATAATGCTTGAAAACATTGTTTCTACAGTATAACGTAACTCAAATGCTCGTACAATGATTTTATTAATCATTTTGCTATCTACAAGAATTCTATTAGGATGTGTTACTATGAAAGTGGTATAAGTCAAAAATAAAAACATTCAAATTTTCATTTGCATTATTTATATTTCAGTAGTACGAAAGAGTTCTTAGCTTTACCACTGAACTACTTTCATAATGTCCGCCGCACGTAAGAATGGGAAAGTGATACAAGCAGTTTATGGTCAGACTGCTAAGTATAATTATATGTCTACGGTTAGATTGTTAAGTTAATCACTTTCTGGATCTACAGTTAAAGTTCATCTTGCTCTAAAGATCAAAGTTTATGTAATCAAAACGATAGTAAGATTTTACATAGACAAAACCCTAATGAATTCAATTTTAACGATAATATAATATTTTCACGTTCGTGTTTTATTTCAAATCGGCTACCAATTTTTCCAATCATCTATATTATATGACATTTAATGATAAAATCACACGATTCTCAAATTATGTATTTCGTAACGAAAAACAGTCTTCAAGGATGATTATGATAAAATTATCTGTCATGTGAATAGCAGACAACGATATAGAAAAGATATTTAGGTAGCTTGTTTTAACTGCAATTGCTACGCCATAATTCTTGAACTTGGAACCTTGTGCAGTCTTTACAGATAGTAGAGAATGTTGTTACCAAATCAAGTGTGAAAACGAAACAATGAAACCAGACACGAATGGCTTTAACGATGGATCATGGAATTTAAGGGCGTTCGTGAGGAGCAGTTGTTCAACTTAAAACGAATTCACGTTCACATGATCATTAACATTCATCAATATGCCTTTTTTAAACAAGATTTGTATAAAAATCCCATATACGATTCAACTTTGGGATTGAATTGGGATTGGGACTATACGATTCAACTTTGGGATTGAATATCTCGACTTTTAATACCGTAACGAGTATTCAGTTTTCGAGGACATATAAAAGACACTTAAATTAATATTTATTGTAAGTTTAGAAAGAAATTGAACGACATGAATTGTTATGCGAACGTCCTTGAACTTGAAACCCTTTGCAGTCCTCGTAGGTAGTAGAAAATGTTGTTACCAGCCCAAGCGTGGAAACCAAACGATGAAACCGGGTAGGAATCGCTTTAAGGGTGGGTCACGGATGGCGCCACGGTGAAGGCGGCCACCCCCGCCGTGCGAGGGTGGGCGAAACGAGGCGCGGCGTGGCGAGAGCTGGAAATTCACCCCCTGTGATCGCGAATCCGCCACCAACGGAGTTTGGAAAGTCGCCATTTCTGCCTAACTAACTCCGCAGTCGCTACAATCCCTACGGTTTAATGCCAATGAAATGTCAAGGCACGTCGCGCGTTATAGACTCGCCGACGTTGTCGAGCAGTTCGGTGACATCGTAAACCCGGTGGATCGTCACGCTGTCGTCGCGGGTCCTCGGGACCTCGTTGCTCGCGCTCGTACTCCGGCTCCTGCTGGTGTTCGCGCCCGTGCCCGCTCCACTCGTGCTCCCACCTGTGTTCGTGATCCTCGCGTTTTGCAACCGTGCCCGTGGCCGTGCTCGGTGTATCCGGAGCCGCGACTCGAGCAAGCTCGCTCCTGCCGTTTGAACGTCGAACTGCGTGCGAGGAAAACGGAACGAGGACGAGGATAGAAAAGAGGTCGAGGCCTAAGTAAAGTGGTGAACCGAAACCCTTATTCCTGAGTGATTCCCTGACCTTGACACTCGCGACGAGACCCGGTCCGTCGACGAGGGTAGTTGTTATTCGGCTACGTTTGTGCTAACGGTAAACGGGGGGAGCAGGAGGCCGCGAGTACAACCGCCTGAATTCTGGCGGAACAGAGAGAGCCCTTGATCAAAGTCTTATATGCTACGAACGACGGTCAGGTAAAAGAAATCGTTCGTCGGAGACCGCCGCCGAATCGGTTCACGATGAGCGAGCAGGATGTGGACGACGTCGCTTTTCTGACAGGTGAGACACGCGCCAGAGGCGCTGGCCAACTTTCACGATTCCCTTTTATCCCGCCTTGTCGTTACATCTACCCTTAAAGTCGCGACGTTCCACTTCCAGTTACTCGCTCTCCCTTTTCATTCGCCAATTCATCTAAGTTTCCCGGTCGGTTTCTTTCCCTCTCTTTTCTCCGTGCGCGCTTCGCCTCCTTTCCATTTGGAATCGTTCGACCAGATGGCCCACTTACGACCCTCCGGGCTACGAATAGACTATACGAGAAGCACGTGCGTACGATCAATAAGAGACGAGCTTCTGATCTTTCAAATTAAACTACGCAATCCGCCTACTCTCGCGTGCGTCTGCCTTTGTTTCGTGTACTCGTACGAGCAAACTCATTAACGAATAGAACGATACCTGCGAGTGCACGAACAACTCCTTTTCAGTTCGCAACCATAGAATATGTTACACCTCGGCAAAGAATTTTTCTAATAATTGCCTTCCCTAATCCTCGATATATTAATTTGTTTGCTTCTCACACTTCGCTTCCGTGTTTAACTGGTATCATCATACTGTGCGCATTGTACAAACATCTGTTGAAGCTGAACGTTCCTCGCGACGTGAACGCTTTACCTCGAATTTAATTGAGATAAATTCAAGGTCAAGCCAGAGCTGCGCAATTGGGTAAAAATGTACGCAAGCATTTTACATGTTGTGAAGTAACTGCATTAACGTCACTGTGCACCGTGCTGGGCAGTCAAAAATCTGGGTCAAGTGTGTAACCGAGGACAAACTTGTTTCTCGTGTCGCTGGATAGAAGCATTTCGTGTTTGGCAACTTTGTTATCTCGTTACAAGTCCTACCTACTTTTCACATTTTTTCGAAAAACTTCTTGAATCTCTTCATCGTACAATGTTCCTTCATCAATTCACATCGTGAAAAATGTATGAAAAGTTAATAATAGGAAATATTTTTTAACAGCGAAGAATTATAACGGGTGATAAGAGATACAGAAATACAATATTCAATTTTTGTACACGTGATTCTGATTATTTTTTTTTTATATCATTTTCTATCAAAGCGTACAGATGTTGGGGCACGCGTGATCATTATTCAGGGGACCCTTTGTTCCAGGAGACAGCAACACGGGACTGCACAAACGTAGTATTTACGAGCACAGCGGAATTGTGTGTTCACAAAAGAGAGCTCTCTGCGTAGCCACCGTCGTCTTTGCGATCCTTTTCGCCATATCACTCATCATTGCCTTCGCGGGACCACAAAATGGTAAACATCTTATTATAATCCATAGCTTTTAGATCACGGATTTGATGCATTTAGAAGATTGAAATTATAAATAATGAATAAACTTATATAAACTATTAAAAGTAAGTGCATATAACAGTGCTTAAGGACGTTATGGTGACAATTGTTTTATTGTTGTACTAATACATAATTGCATGACTGATATTTCTCAAGACACTATTTACTACAATTTTAATGGAAATATTAGATACCATGTCTTATGAAAAAACTACACACGTTATGCATTTATAGAAAAATTATTTGTATATCTTCCCTGATTTTTTTAATTATAATATGGATGCGTTTTGAAATACTGTGAATGAAACTGTAAGAAACTGACAATCTATACTATTTTTTTTGGCATATGTTTCTTTTTAAGATATTTAATAATAGCTAGAACAATTTTTCAAGAAGCTGTCATTCTTTTTTCGTTGACGTCTTTAGTTAGTCTTCATAAGAATAGATGTTAAACTGAAATTGCGATAACTTTTAAACGAGCTGATAAACATTTTCACGTATGTTTGTAATAATAATTAAAGTCAGATAATGAAGTCTCAATAGTGTTTTTACTTATTACTAACATTCTTAATTGGCCAAGGTATGTTCTTCCGATGGTAACATTTTCGTCATCTGCCGCGTATTTCATCGCGATATTGAGAAACGACAACTTAATGTTTAATTATGCATTTACTCTTTGCGTTAAAGACGTACATATTACGAGACTTATTTCTATTTGATTTCTATGACATGCACCACACCACAGCGCGCCTGTCTCCCAATTATTTCGGATAACTGACGTTCTACTGTATTTAAAAAAGAACGAAAGCGCAACTATATTCTTGTGTCACCCGCGTATTATCGGTTTCACGTATTCGGTTTTTAATAGACTGCCCTTGCGCTGGAGAGAAGCCAGCCAACCTGGAAATCGAGGACGATGAAAAAAGCAGCGAGCCTCTCGCAACTAATGGGGAGGTATGGTTATACTTATGTTTGCTTTGCTGGCTTATACACGATCGTAAACGTCGAACTGGAGCAAAACATGTAGTACATCCTAACACATATCGCACATAGACATATAATCCGCGAATAATCAAGAGTATGTCTATCTACTCGTAGAAAATCTGAAACGGGCCACGATGAATAATGCATGCCAGCCTATATCGTTAAAATGTACTGTGTAACGCCGGATAATGATCACATAATGCGACGTTGTCTTTCATATTTTTAGACAATCTCTTTTTCATCGGTCTTTTTCATCTCTTCAGTTACAGCCAGACCGCAGATTTTTGTACAACGTACATTTCTGAGGTCAACTGAGGAAATGAATACTAAAACAATTTAATAATTAAAATAATTTATAAACAATAATACATAATTCATTTTTGATCTTACGTCTTAAATACATATT
>NW_017152797.1:135022-137619 GCF_001652005.2 Ceratina calcarata
AGCCTTCAGATTTTGTGAAATTTTCGTTTTTTGCCAATAACTCCCAAACGGATGGACTTAGGGAGACATTTATACGACCGTTTTGTAGAGGACGACGAGAGCTACAATTTCTCTATAAAAACTTTTAGCTAGTGTCTATAGTTTCCGAGTAATTTGCAAAAAACTGTTTTTTCGTTTTTCGTCAATAACTCGAAAACTATCGACGCTATCAAAAAATTTTTATACAGAAATTGTAGATCTCATCGTCCTCTACAAGAAAGGTTCTATGCAATTTTCCCATATGTCCAACGGTTTCGAAGTTATCGGCAAAAAACGCAATTTTTTACCAAAAGTTTGCAGTTTCGACGGTGGATCGGCTAAATTTTGTCAGTACCCATAAAATGCCAATTAATCATACATAACTCGTTAAATATCGAAGTTAGGAGAAAAACAACTTTCATTTGAAGTATTTTTCGATATTTCGAGGAAAAAAAAATTTTCAATTTTCCCGAGAGTTTTCAATTTTCCCAAGATTTTTCAATTTTTACTGTATAGCCAATACATTCTTAACAATCTTAATTCTCTTGAATCAGAATAAACTTACTAACTGATGCTCTCATATTTCTAATTTTGCTTTCTATTTTCGTATTCATAGTTTGTTTTCACATACGTATACACTGTCATAAGTCTCTACTTTGTTCTATATTTCTATTTTTGAAAGTTATATTGTAACATTTTTAAGAAGTAGATAAGGTAAACAATATTCCATTTTATTTTTACATACTTGCGCAATTTTCTATAATTATCTTAAAATTATGGAAAAATAAACTAGTGAGCAGAAATCGTGACGTTAACAGAAATTGAGGCATGAATGCATAAAATATGCTGTCTAATTATAATAATAATATAAAATCTCTGGCACAATAGTAACGTAAATCAAATATAAAAACCAAATGAGACAGCTTGTAACGTGTCATATTTGAATGCCTGCTGTCGCAAGTCTTTGCCCGAAGCTAAATGCAAAACGTCTTGGCAGGAAATCAATCGCAAAGCGTTGCTATCATCTATAATACAAAGTCTAGCCCGTAGCTGTTCATTCTTTATCATCACGTGCATGAGAAGTATAGCTTCAGCGTTGGATATAGAAAATTTCGTACTTTCACAATGGCTTGTTCAATTAACAATGTAGAACTCTATAATTTCATCCGACTTCTTTTATAATTGCATTTCTCCATTCAGAACCAGTCATTCTGACTGGTTTGTAAATCACATCTTTAATCTCACATTAATGAGATTATTAATTTTATAACGAATATTATATTCAAAAAGAAATTGATGGAGTGTAATGATTATAGGTATTTCCTTGGAACAACGTGCGGCTGCCTACGTTCGCACATCCTACTAGGTACAATATTACCATCCATCCAAATCTTACCACATTAGAAGTTAAAGGTAAATAAGTGCATTAAAAAGAATTCTAGCCATTTCTTATTTATTTACGTTTTAATTCATTAACACCCTTGAAATGGATCGAAGCAAAATATTCATTTGTATAAAATGTATAATAGTTATATTACAATAATTGTTCTTGTTTATAAGTCTGGCCCAATTAGTGTCCCTTCATATTTAAATAAGTCCGAATTGGACTTAGTGAAAGGCAGACATATACCGAGGTTCCACTGTATTTATCGACTAGATGAAAGGTGATGAGGAATAATTTAGAATTTTCGATTTCAGGACAGGTCACTATCGAGTTCTATGTCGATAAAGAGACCAACTATATCGTCTTCCATAGTAAGAATTTGACAATAAACGAGAAAGTAAGTACCACTTAAAATGATGCACTGGAAAAGGCGACCGGTTCATTCAATTTTAGTCCGATTAAATTTTAATAATTAGAAAATCGTTCTTCAGATGGTTCAAGACCGCAAAGGTCACAGGTTAAAGATAGCGAAATTGTTGGAGTATCCAAAGCACCAACAACTGTATCTAGAACTGGAGGAGAGTAAATTTCGTAAAAGGGGGAATTATACGGTGCACTTGAGGTTCATTTCGAAACTAACGAGCGAGCTCGAAGGGTTCTACCTTAGCAGCTACACCACCCCGGAAGGAGAAAAGAGGTCACTCTGAAACTGTAATAATTTCCTGCTTGAGGAAAATGCTCAAAGTGCGTTTCCTGTACAATTCGATATTAACTGAAATCCCTTTCGACTTTAGGTATCTCGCCACGACTCATTTCGAACCTACGTACGCTCGATCGGCATTTCCCTGCTTCGATGAGCCACAGTTCAAAGCGAAGTTTAAGGTTTCGATATTTAGGGATAGATTTCATATTGCGCTATGCAATATGCCTGTCATGAATACTGAGGACGCGGGATTTTACATGGGCACGGGACTTGTAAGTGTTGAGTCAAAATATTACAAATACGAATGAGAAAATCTGTTTTCATTAATTATTATTTATTTCATTCCGTTGGTTTAATATGTATATAATAGGTGCATAAAATTACGTAACAGATAATTCTGTAGTTAATAATTCTTTCATGTGTTTGACTTAATAAATTCATCAATTACTTTTACACATTCCTGAATAATTGAGTAATTTTATTGTCGTGAAT
>NW_017152797.1:139757-141542 GCF_001652005.2 Ceratina calcarata
TGATGCATATGTAATTTCGTTTTATTTTTTCAATTGAAATGTCATTTTCATTGTCAAAGATATGTATTTTACATTATCAATAACTTGAATTTTTACACGTTAAATCATCTTTCGAAAATATTAACTTGCGCTGGTATTTCTAGCTTCGCGATGATTTCCAAGAGTCTGTGGAAATGTCGACGTATTTGGTAGCTTTCGTGGTATGCGACTTCAAACGGATCTCCGAGTTAACGAAAAGAAATATTTCCGTAAGCGTTTACGCGGCAGAGGCGATGCTTCCTCAAGCAAAATACGCACTGACCACAGCTGTCCGTACGATGGATTACTTCGAATCTTTTTTTGGCGTGCACTATCCGTTGCCCAAACAAGGTACAGAGTCGAGCAGATTATATAATTTATAAACTAACAAACAAGATCATTAATTGATAAAAATTTGAGAAAAAAGAAAAAATTTACCTCACATCGCAACGCAAAATTTTTAACCAATTTACACTAAAAATGTTCAATTTCAAACATTCTATAGTACACTAACAATAAGTCTCGTAGCATCTAAAGTAAAATTAAATTGTTTAGACCAATATGAAAGAAGTTATGCCGTATTAAAACGTGCTCGAATACATTCGTGACCCACTGTAGTATCTTTTTAACGAAATACTTTGATTCATTTCTAACAGACTTAATAGCTATTCCTGACTTCGCCGCTGGGGCGATGGAAAACTGGGGCCTAATAACATACCGAGAAATGTCCATACTCTACGACCCAAAAGAGACATCGACTAATGCTCACGAATGGGTGGCCGTGGTCGTTGCCCACGAATTGGCCCACCAATGGTTTGGCAATCTGGTCACCATGAAATGGTGGAACGATTTGTGGCTGAACGAAGGTGCAGCCAGCTTTTTGGAGTACAAGGGAGTGAACCATATCTCGCCCGAGTGGAACATGATGGATCAGTTTATATTAGACAAAACTCAACCAGCCCTCGATCTCGACGCGTTAGCCAGCAGTCACCCTATAAGCGTCCCGGTAAAAGATCCCAACGAGATAGAGGCTATATTCGATGAAATCAGTTATAGTAAGGGCGCTTCGATCCTCAACATGCTTGAGGGCTTCTTGTGCGAGGACGTTCTCAAAAGCGGGCTGAACGAATACCTAAACTTGCACGCCTACGGGAACGCAGACACGAACGACCTTTGGGCGGTCTTTACCAAACACGCGAACAATACTTTTGACGTGAAAGTAGGTATACTGAATGCAGAATCCTTTAATCGTTAATAGCAGGACAGTAGATAAAATTAAAGATAGAATTTTATTAACGATGCCTAGGCTGTGAATTTTATGTTATTACACACTTACTGCACTTACATACCTATTTCATTTAATTACACTATGCTTCCAGGCTTCTAATGAGTTATCACTTGATTTCGTTGGCAGGCTATTATGGATACTTGGACTCAGCAAATGGGTTTCCCACTGATCACGATTACGCGCAACGGAAATACGATAACAGCAACTCAAAAGAGATTTCTAATTTCCCCGAGAGAAAACGATACAGACTTGTTGCGACCAAAGTCACCCTTTGACTACAAGTGGTACGTCCCGTTGAGCTACTACACAGACAAAGAACCGCGCAAGCTTCACAACGTGTGGATGAATTTAACCGATGGTAACATATATAGAACAATTATAACGAATATCCTTTCTACAATTATTTAGCAATGAACTTTTATCAAGAAACGTATTGAAAAATTTCATATGAAAAAAATTTCAATTAAATTTCAATTTAA
>NW_017152797.1:142616-151382 GCF_001652005.2 Ceratina calcarata
ATAATAGAGAAACGAGTTCTTATTTTATGGAAAGTCAGATAATCTAATAGGTTGAAGGTACAATCTTTTTATACATCAAGTTATAATTGAAATGCATTTTTATTGACTGACAGTAATTCAATTTGATTTTGCAAAATTCATTTTATTAACGCAACCATTGCGTTATTTAATATTATATTACTATTTAGCAAACGTAAACGCAAAGATTGCAAAACTATTTCGATAAGAAAAAAATATATTTTCCAAACGTGTTAATGGAGTAAACTTTACATGTGTTATGTGCATAATATAATAATGACTTTCTCGAAAAATAAGCAAAACGTCATTAGACGAAACAGCACGAAAATAATTGAGGAAAATGTATTTCAATTATGCCTTAATTTGTAAAAAGACATTGAACTCTTTTAAAAACTGATATAATCTCTGTGAGGCATTAACTATATGAAAAACATTGTTATAAATTTTCAGTAACCTTTGAGATATCAAGCACGGTAGATACTGTGGCGTACATAAAGTGCAACGTGAATCAAAGTGGTTTTTACCGCGTAACTTATCCAGATGAGATGTGGACGGCGATTATCGAAACGTTACTAAAAGATCACACCAAGTTCAGTCCAGCGGATCGTGCTAATCTGATCGACGATGCGTTCACGCTTTGCGAGGCAGGCGAACTGAACGCTACCGTGCCTCTCGACCTGTCTCTTTATCTTTTGAAGGAGGAAGACTACGTTCCGTGGGCTACGGCTCTCAGATATTTGCATTCTTGGAAGGAGAGACTAAGCGAGAGTCCCGCTTATAAAAATTACACAGCCTTTTTGAAGAAGCTGATAACACCGGTGACGAGATACGTCGGATGGGCGGACAGTGGATCACATTTAAAAAAGTAATTCTGTTAGTTTCTATAACTTTATTTACCCAGTTAACTGAAATCTAACTAATTAATCTATTCTTACACAGAGATATCTAAAATGTATCTATTATCTTTTGCATATATGAAATACTGTATTACGTTATGTTACGTCATGTCTCAGATAATTAACAGACACCTGTAGATACCTCTGGTTAACTGGATATTTTCAAATGAATATACATATTGTTTAATTGAATTCGTTGTATTTATTTTTCGTAGATTACTAAGAATTGCCGTCCTTCAATCAGCTGTGTCTGTGAAACTGGAGGATGTTGTGAAACCGGCGAAGACTTTATTCGACAATTGGATGTTGCGAAATGAATCAATCGCTCCAAACATACGAGACGTTGTATACGTAGCAGGTAATTCGATTTTTCTTTTTAATTAGTAAATTATTTCATTACCAAAGACGCGGTATTAGGAAATGTAGTATATTTTATACTATAGACTTCATGTGAGAGTTTTAAATATAAAATCCATGTTTAAGATACTTTATTATTAATGAAAAGTAATCGATGATTATATGCTATATTTTTACGTTCATTTGATATAAAATACTTCAAAAGACAATATGACACATAATGCAAGATTACAAGAATTCATGCGAATTATGTTAGTTTATAACGTGAGAATTGAGAAAGTATGGAATTGTGAAATTGTTGACTAGTGTAATTGAAAGATTGTTCATGTGTGCAGGAATCAAATTTGGCGGGGAGAGAGAATGGAACTATTGCTGGCAGAACTATCAGAAAACTCAGGTGCCCAGCGAGAAGAGAATAATGTTACAGGCGCTAGGAGCGACGACGGACACTTGGCTGTTACAGCGCTATCTCTTACGATCGTTGAATCGAGAGATGGTGCGATCGCAAGATGTCGAGACTGTTATAGCGTCTGTCGCGACCAATTCCGAAGGTCAATTCCTTGCGTGGCGTCACCTCAAGGCGTATTGGCCTCAGATACACGCCTTATTCGGGAATGGATCACTCACGATGGGAGGACTCATATCTGTCGTGATCTCCGACTTTTTCACGGAGTACGATTACCATGAGGTAAGTTCGAACACTGTTTTATCCTGTTTAAAACTATTAATGCATAATGCGGTAATGAACACATTCAATGCATAATTTTATAACACTCAATGAATGAATAAACATAATTAAATTCTTCTAACATTGATTTCGATATTTTCATTTGAAACATGAAGACACGTTGTAATAAAAATAATTTTGTCAATTTTCAATAAAAATGAATCTAACGTTACACCAGGTTTCGGAATTCTTTAAAAACGTGGACGTTGGGAGCGGTCGACGGGCGTTAGAACAAAGCCTAGAAACAATCAAGTTCAATATACACTGGGTGAAAGAGAATGCGGACACCGTCGATCGATGGCTTATAAACTATTTGAACGTTCACACGAGTTAACCCCTCATTTATCGGGAATGGGACAAGAATGACGCGAAATTATCATGCAGTCATTCCATAACGGCTCTTACTTTTCTCATGCTGCTCGTCGATACATGATAATACATTCGAAATACGAATTGTATGTACTTTCATATAACGACGACTCGCTGTAGGAAAACGTAAGACATTTGTTACTGTCTCTCTGAATCGTTCATTTACCATTTAGATATACATATATGTATACATGTATGTATGTGCATGTAGAGGGTGTCTGATTTTCAGTTACTTTACATCATTATTATGACATGTAACAAAAATATGTAGAAGTATGATATTAATTTTTTTTTAAATCAACCTTGTCTTTTATAAATGTAGTCATCAACTATTTTTACTACATATAATAATAACGTAAATAAAAAGTGAAAATCAGATACCCTGCATAATTCACAGACCGATTCCATTTCCGTCATATACGCGGCAGAAGATTATTTCCACCGGCTGGAAGTCTTTCGATGAATCAAGGGTGTGTCCAATCCCTTTTAGCGATAGCAAAAATATTTAATCTCCGAAATTTTTGGCCGCGGGGAAAGATCTTTTGATTAATCCAAACAGAGCCGAATTGTTTATACGTAACGCATTATACACCGATTTCTACGCACTTTCGAAAGTATTTGTTTACTATACACGCGGTGCGTACAGATTGGATTTATTACTATTAGACTGCGGACTTTTATGGCAAAATAAAATATTTATAGTATCAACTGAAAAAAATCGATTTTAGTTAGAAATTTCTTTGATTATTTAAACACTGCAATATTACACTTCTATATATACATATATGTATAGAAGGCACTCTATCCCATTGAAAGCAATGAAATTCGAATGCCTTCTTTATAGAAATCAACGATACTACGTAATTTTAATAGTTTGTATATTTTTCTACATACAGCATGTTTATATCTTCTGCAGATACAATTTTTCTAGAAATGCGTCAAATCCGCAGTCTAATCATTATGTATAAAGAGAGGAGTTATTGCCAGAGAGGAAGATGCAACGTTGTTCCTAGGGTAGTCGGTAACCCAATTGAAGTTTTCAGGGAAAAAAGGGGCTAACGACGTACACCTATTAACGTTGATAATTTTAGTCTCCCAAGTACAGGTTGTTCCATAAAAAATTGCTGAAACTATACGATTACTATTTTCGTATTTTCTTTGAAATTATGATTATTTTATTATTTAAAAATAGATACATTTTTTATGTACATATGTGCGCGTGAGGAGGCAAATGGTATAAGTGACATTTTGAAGACGATTATAATAATGATATTTTCGGGTTTGCCATACGATGGGTTATTAACAATTATAACATACCTAGAATTGATTCAATATCTTTTATGTCTTCGATAATGGAGCATTAGATAAACGGTAAATATCTGGTAGACGTCATGTGCAGTCAAAGAGAAGAGGAGACATTCGTTTACTTTGAGCAACTTCCAATGGAACACCCTTACGTACGTGTACCAAACTTTATTCCAAGGAGTGACGGTAGTCACTTCCACGTGATACCCAAGCCCCGTTCCTGATCCATCCAGTATAGTAATTCGAATGACATTATTGAAGAAAAAATGCTACTTATACGTTTCGTGCTTTATGCAGAAAGGGAGTAGCCATATGACAGAATAATATTTTGGCCTGTGCTAATCTGAAGTGCGATAAAAATACAAGTATAGACGATGGCAATTTAATCTTTTTTCAACTGTAGAATTTCTAGAAAGTCCAGAAATATATTTTAAGTGCAACAATATTGCAATACTTATTTATTTATTAATATTACACTATAATTATATATTATGAATGCAACAGTGCTGTTAGAAAGTTAAGCAAATACAAATGGTATATTAAAATTTTTATACATTGAACGATAAGAAAAAATATAAGTTCTTCAGAAAAGTAGGTACCTACCAATTTCATCATATTTTTATCGCACTTAAGCAGTTTCTCTGAGTTCATATTCATTGTACATATAAAATGACAAGATATATTCACACGATTATTTTAGTAACGAGAATATTTTTAGTAGCAAAACGTCAATTGTACAATTATTAAGAGTTAACACAACTTGTATTATATCGATAAAAATTTCATGTTTGAAGAGAAAAACTTTGGCTGCTCCTCTATGGAAGATTGCGCGTAGCATGCAAATTAAACCAAGGAACAGCGTTCCAAAATTCGTACTAACCGAGTGATCGCCAGACTGCGGATTCGATGCATTCAGAAGGGAAATCAATCTGTGCAGAAAAATCCGCAGCCTAGCAAATTGGAGAAAATGTCCAAAACGATTACGTGCATTCTGTTAATATTAAGTAGCATATCAACGTTGGGGGAAGTTTGTGACGTTTATTGAATCGTGGAAATGAAAAGTGATCCGTAGACTGCGGATTTGATGCATACATGCATATATGTATAAAAGATATGCAGACAATATAATGCATACATTCGTACAATATGCAAAAACATGTATTACACGTGTGCATATAATAAAAAAGTATATGGATTACATGTGTGCATATCATATGCAAGAATATGCATAAATACAAATCTTTACTTTGCATCACAATCCGCAGCCGAGTAATCCGACAAAAAGGTCTCGAGCGTGGAGCAAAACAAGATGTTGCGAGAAATGTTGTATGTCCCTCGAAGTAATCGCGAAAAAATTGATGTACCGTGTGTGTTGCGTATTTATATTTACCGCAGGTCGCTGGGTGCGTGGGGCATCACGGCCCGCTGATTATTCTTCGTGTGAGGTAGCATAATAGAGAATCGGATATTTTATTATGAAGGGAAAAAGCGTGTATAAATTAATGTATGTAACCATGTGATGCTTTGTATGGTGTGTACATACTAGCGTAAGGGAATCGTGTGTCCTGTGCGTGATCGAATATATTTAAATCACAAAAGGTATCTAGATGCATACGAAATACGTTCATGCCAAATTTGTGCTAATCTTTCTGAACGAGAGAGGAAGGGAAATATTCGTGTGATTTTGGCACGATTCGAGCAACCTTGAAATGCTAATGAAATTACGTCTATACTTTTTGCGTCGAACTATCGTTAAATGTTAGGAATACTGTATATGGTTTATCGTACATCCGCAATGCAATTACTCCCTGCGTTCTTCTAATTATCCATCGACAATAAACGTTTAAAATATGAAACGATATAGCAAAGAAGTGTTCAAAAATGAAACAGAGGATACGTTTGTTACTAGATACTTCCAGTAAGTGAAACAGCTAATTTAGCATTTGAAGGTTAAAACGTAGACTGCGGATTTGATGCGATTATAAAATAAAAATGAATGTGTATTACAAAATATGCATTATATGTATGCATAACAACTTATTTTTTAAAGAGATCTCAATCTTCATTCCATTATTTACATTGACATCACGGAAATTTTAAAGTATTATTATTATTGTTATTACTTACCATCAAAATCCGCAATCTGAAAACTTTACAGAACCGATCCTATAGAATAAAAAGAAACAAAACGAGAAAGTACCATGGATATTTCGTTACGGTGGTGTTCTATGTATAATATGTACAGAGAAGAATTACACTACAAAATACTTTGTAGCTCGATCAGAAAATTTCGAGACACCCTGTATACGTTCAGATTTTACTCCAACGATTAAAAAAAGCGGTAAATATACAGATAGACGTAAACGTCTTTCAATGATCGTTTAATAAATTATTAAGGACGTAATTCTAAACAACTTCTTCCTCTACGAAAATTGGCGGTTTACAGATAGCCGGTGTATAGATTACTGTTTCTGAGATATTTATAAAATACTGTTGCTACTATACTGATTAATGATATATTTACGTTTCATGGAGAACTTAGGGATACGATGATAGCAATCTTAGCTTTACAGCATCCATTGTACTAATATCTGTGGCATTGTACAAAGTAGAGTAACATTTTTAGGTATGTCATAACAACCCTACAACGTCTGATATTGGAGTGATAAAAGTTGCAATGATAAATTTTATTTACGAGTTGCAACACAGGAAAGTACCTGGAGAATGTACTCTATTTCTTCTCATTCATATTATTATAAAGCCAACTGTTACAAGATTGAATTTAACTTTTTATGAATATTTCGGACAGCAGAGTTAACTGACAATTTTTATAAAGGAAAAAGTTGTTAGATATCGTGAGGTGAAGAATACATTTAAAAGATCGTTAAAGTCTATCTGTAGCGAAAAAGCGTTGGTAAAAATAAACTATTTTCTATGTACTTACCACTGCCGGTGTCCAGTGGTCGACCGAATCTCACGAATATTGGATTGTACGCGTTCTCGTCACTGTTGTTAAAGAATCAAGCACTGGTTATTAACCGAGAGAGAAACGTCCTAATTAGTTAACTCACGCTGGAGCACATACATACATACGTATAAATACATACTACATAGAACACGATTGATCTCTATCTTCGATTTACCAAACGACAAACTGCCGACGATGCTTGCAATTCGAATCATCACCGCGAACCGAGATGCATAACATTCTTTTCGAGGTTTACGCCACTTTTTTACAGAGACATTTTCAATCAAAAGGTATGTACAGTTAAAGAGTCGAACCCCGGCGAAGATATCGTCGAATTTTATCGAATTAGGATTCTCCAGCCGAGAATTAAATATACAAAGCATGTTTACAATTTAGGGAGGGAAATAACATTGTATAATTACGGAAACAAACAGCTGCACGAACTTGTTCATTCCTTTAAGTAGATTTTTATACACTCCAACGGCGAATTAATGAATCGACGCACAACTAGATACCTTACATGTAAATAGCATATTTTTTCACTAACGGATATTCTCTCTTGTTAAAGATTTAAATAATGAACGAAACTCGCTCCACGGTATTCATAAAAGGGAACCGGACCCAATTATATTATCCTTTCAAATACAGAATGATGAATTACAAAACGATACAGATGAAAACGAGATGAATAGGAAACTGCCGATGAACTTGGTTGAACCCGAACCAGGTTTTGATGATTTGACAGAAAGCGCCCCTAACGATCAGGTCTAGTGATGGGGCACGAAATCCCTCACGAAACGAGCGATTTCCCCTCTTTTCTGGCTCCCCACTACTATTCCCCTCTTGCGCCTTCGCTCTCTCTCTCTCTCTCTCTCTCTCACTCCAACCATATGGTAGGTTTTCCCCACTACCATCGTGAAGGATTTCATGCCCCATCCAGGGATCGTACAATTTATCCCGCACGACTCGCTTCCCCTCTTTTTCACCCGTATTTCGATCCCCACTACTATTCTCCTCATGCGCCTTCGCTGACCATGCCTAGCATACCCCCATAAAGTACCAGTCGCCACCATGATCGCGTTGTCCCTACTTTCCGGCCGAGGGACAAATTATACGATCCTGGCCCCATCATTGGTCAGGTCACACGTCAAAAGCGTACATTCTGATGTTCATGTCACGTTCTGCCGAAAGTCTCAAACATAAAAAGAGATAGCGCGTGAAGGAGAGAGCGTTCGTGCGTTAAAGACCACGTAATAAATCTACGTAAGCTTACAGTAATAATAAATAACTACAAAACTTACTTTACAAATTATTGCATCAATTATTAAACGAAGCATTATATCAATCGGGAGATGAAACATTGATTCAATTATTGCATCAATGATTACATGAATAATCATTGTATTAAGTACTTATAAACATGTGCATTTATTAACAATAACATAATGTTATTCCGTGTCTGAAAGGATAATATAAGGGGACGTATAATGGTTTCGCAATTAAAGTACGAAGGGAGCACGAATCGATTGGCCTATTTTACAAACATTCGTATCGTATCCGAAAGTACTTGTTTAAGAAGTATAAAATGCAATTCTCTTGTCGCTTACGTTCAAGGGCGAAAATCGCACAGATTGTCAGGTTCCTTTAGAAACGGTTTTACGAGAGTTACGCACGGTTATTGTGTTTTCTCATGATCGATCGATCAAGTATTTAAACTTCTTTTCACTGATTACTAGACTGCGGATTTGACGCATTTATAATAATAATTAATAAAATAATTGAATGTATATACAACTTATAAAAAATTAAATATGCAGTATATATCAAAAGTGAATAACATGAAACAAACGTTTACCTGAATTTTTTTAATCAACTACTGTAAACGTTTCATTCCGCATAAAAATCCGCAGTCTATTGATTATTACAAAGGTCTAACAGTATTAGAAAGGAAACCATTCTTTACCAAGGTATTAAAAATTATAATAGAATAATGAGCAGCGTACGTGTACTTATATTTGTTTGTTTTATTTGAAACGATGATAAAATTATAAATCGAATATATTGGACGCGGAGTTTAACCGATGCAAAAAGTTCTACCGTAAGACTGGACATCAGAGTAATCAACA
>NW_017152797.1:153170-168721 GCF_001652005.2 Ceratina calcarata
CCCTTCCCCTGTTCTGTACTGTACTGTTGTCATAGATATTTTGTTGTATAAAAGAATGCGAGATATGTACAAGCATACAAATGAATATATTATATGTTTAAAATAATCTTCTCTAATCCTACTTGCTGAATCCTATCTTTCCATTGTTAAACAATTATAATTTCGTAAGGTGACATTTGCATTCATTGTTTTATGTATTTTATGTATTATTTTATGAATTTTTGGAGATGTACAGCGTGGGACAATGATTCGGTCTGTGTCAATTTCCTCTAGGGAGAGACAAGATTAAAAAAGGGAACAAGTCTACTTACGTCTTGTTTTTTTCATTGCTCGATCTAGCATCGATGCTGATAGTTTTGGCTTTGGCGTTTAAAAACAAATAAAATACAAACAAATAAACTATTTAGATACAGCAATTTGTACAATCAAATGTAAATCATTTAAGATTCTTATATAGAATCAATTTAAAAATGTTATTGAAATTATTATACACAATTAAGTAAAATCCACAAAATTGTTATACACAAAATTGTTATACAGCAAAATCCACAAAATTGTTATACAGTATACACAATACTACAACAACGTTGTGACTACAACAATTCTAATCCAGTTTTAATGAATCAAATAAACTGAACCAGCTTCTTCTTAAAAAAAAAATATGATTACCGTAGTGATACGTAATCCTGACGAAATGACTTGTTTAAAAACAGTTCCACTTACATAAATTACTTCAGTTGGTTACTTAGATGCGCGCGAAGAGTGGCATTATATTTTCATCTGCACGATATCCATAATTGCGACAATTTTATTAAGTCAAATGATTAGAACTCTAATGGAAAATCGTCTCACGCGTTTGAAATATATTTCAGTAGCAAGTAGTAACCGTAGAATAAGACGCACTAGCGTCTCAGCACGTCGGATACGGAAACGTCGTTGGAGCGTGAACGCATGCAGAATGTCGTTTCGCGGCGCGTTCAAACAGCGCGGTTGTAGCGCGTCGTGACGTAGCCGAAGAAAAATTCCAATTATCTCGCGCTGGAACGACAGATGGTTGCTTTCGCCTCGATCCTAATAATCGCATCACCGCGCTCCGCGTGATTTTGTCACAGGGATCAACTGTCATCGAGTCTTAATTGAGATGCCGTGAAAATTTTTATAGTTTTCCACATACGTACCTTCGAACGAGACGGTTTGTTAAAGTGAGAGTGAGAGTTGCGAATTCCCTCGCGAAGTTTCAAGTGACGTAATGTGCCTCGCGTCCACACTTGTCAGCTAGCGACGATTCTCCTGAAAACGTTGATCAACGATCACGTTATTTCCCTTTGACGCATGTACATAATTTTGACAGTTAATATTGAATAAGAGTCATGCTGCAAACGGAAGATTTGCCGCGTATGACACCGTTGTCACCCGGCAGCGATGCAACAAATTCCAAGTCAACAAAACTGATATGCAAGGTAAGTGTGTATCTATAGCCTGTAGCGTATGAAAATGTGTAATATATACGTCTGTGCGAGACGCGTGATCAAGCCTCGCGTGCATGTATTCGCGGACACGACTGTCTGAGTGCATCCAGCCAGCCTGCAGACCAGGCGATCACACATGTTTGCGTATTTGCTTGATCACTCATGGACTTGTATTAGCAATTTAAATATGGCAACCGCGCATAGTGTACCAACGTTACCACGAACGAAATTCCTTTATTCTCGCCTCGCTTATCTGATCCACTTCTTTCCAATTTCAATCGTTTTTGGTAATAATTGCTGCCTGTATAGATATACGAGCGAAGGACACTCTTTACAGTAGGTATACATATAATTGTATCTATACCTGGTAGTCCGTAGCATTTACTAATGATAAAAATGTTCGTCATATTTGATTGAGTTATCAATCGAATATCAATCGATTTTCCGCGAGCGTCGTCACGATTCACCTTTGAACTTGATTTACAAGTTTGCTATATTTACTGTTCGCGTATTTTCAATAGCTTCGTTCAGAGAAAACTATGCTAGCTATTTTAAAATAAAATACTACTTAAAGTAGTATAATTACACTTATGTACGTATCTGTCATATAATTACAAATATGTATCGTCGTTCGTCTATAATTCAAAATGTTTGCGCACAAAGATTGCAAACTTTTTTGTCTCTTATGCATTCTCCAATCGGAATGATAAATCGTGAAGAAAAACATTTTCTTATCTGTGCATGAGCTTACGCAAACAATAAAACTATTGCGACAGTTCAAATTCTGCCTGCGCATGCGAATTTTTACAACTACACCATACGAGAATGACATTATTAAAAATTGCGTGTAACGAAAAGAATTTAAAAAAATTGTTATACAATTAATATATGAACTTCTGTTGAAAAATTGATGAAAACACGATGAAATAGATCGTTACATAAGTGCGCGCGTATCAACTTGGGATACTTCACGTTTTAGTTGAATATTTATATTCGAATGTATAAAAAGCATCGTCCGTTTTAAATCTGCACATTGAAGCAGTGCGTACGTCATAATTGCTCTTAATATTTTCATTCCTTTATTTTCTTATCCTTGTACCATCCATTGAGCTTAATACTTATTGCTACTTCTTCGATTCCTTTTTCAGTCTTCTTATTACGTCTATCAGTATTTTATCCATATATTCATTCTACATTATTTATTATCTTCTTCCTGTTATCGTACGTACACTGTTTAAGAGACTGCTGATGTTTTACTGAACGAAAGAGCGAAATTATGTAAATGACAAAGAAGTACGTTTTTAAGAACTCATTGGCCGGTATTCAGAGTCGTTACTTGTATTTAAGATCGCCTTAGGCATTTGCTTAAGTTCCTGTTTCCTGTACAAGACAGGGACTGGAAATATGGGATAGACAGGAATAGCAAATGCTTAAGACAATCTTAAGAATAAGCAACGACCCTGGATACCGGGCATTATCAGTGTATGTAAAACGAATATCGCACATGGGGAGAAACTCGGACTTGGCGCGGCCCTGAGAAACGACGTTGCCGTAGCGAGTGCTGAGTCACATATCGCGAGCGATCTCTCCCAGGAAGGTGTGCTCAGTCCGTTTCTCTGTGAAATGCATCACATCGCATTAGTATAACGTTATCACGGTCCAAATTACAACATTGTCGTGATGAGATGATTTAAAAAAGGAGGTAGTTGGCGCTTGTCGCGTGCCTCGAGTATTTAATGATTACAAATTTCGTACGTAAATTAGTTTTCGCGGATCTGTCAATCTTCGCTCGTTTATCGTCGAACTGTGTTATCTTGAAACTTTTCTGAAAGCCGCGATCTCGCGTGTCAGTGGTAAGGAAGTGTCGCGAGAAATTCGAAAAAGCATCGAATTGTCAAACGAGATCTCGAGGCATGCGTGGGACGTGCGCGAAGTGTGCTCGAGTTTGACGTGGCCAGTGCGCGTTTTGAGGTTATTTTTGTGTTCAGTGTAACTGACCTATACTTGTTTAAAGAGATCCGAAAATCTTTATTTTCATCCTGACAGTACGTCGAATAAGTCGCTTCAGCAAGCACTTTTGGAAGAGTCTTTCTTCAATTAATTCAAATATCCTGTCAATTGTGTTGATAGGAGAAACAGTTGTTTAAACCGTGCAGCTGCCTCTACTTTAAACAAAGACTTCACCTTTCAACTCTGTGTCACAAGATAGTGCGATTTACAACTTATGCTTTATTGAAATGTGGACAGATGTGCAAACATGGTTTAACACCTTCGAATAAACTGTGACAGGGTTAAGAGAACATCGGTTCAACATGATTGTTTACTTCTATCTAATGTCTAGTATATCCTCTGAATCGAACTACACTGCCAAGCCACTGTGACAATACGCTAAACGGATTTATAGACTGAACATATTTGAGAATTTCAAGTGATTCAGTAAATAGGAGACACAATGTTGTGCATTAAGAAGTTGTACCATGAAGAGGTGTTCCAGCTCGCCTTGCTCCTGTCGCTGCTAAGACTAGATCCGGAGTCCTACCTTGGCTTGGACATCCAAGCCATCGGTGTAGGCTCTTTAGATCTAAACAATGGTTCTAGATGGCACAGCGATGCTTTTACAATAGTGCACCGACCTACTTTTATTCATCCAAAGAATCTAGATTCTATGCTATTGAATTATCAGAGGGATTTGTTCGAAGACTTAAATTCATTAGGAAGATACAATAGAATAAATTCTGGCTTAAATGATATTCATGCATATTTGCTGAATACTGAAGATTCGACAAGAGATGTTGCTATAGCTGGGCCCAGTATATCACTCTCAACAGACCCAAGTAGAGACATGACATCGCCTGGCCCAGAAAATTCAACAGAAAATTCAGATGAACCATCTAACACAGCTGAGCTCACACAAGAGGTACACTTTTACCACTTTTTATAAATAAAATCTTGGGTTCAAGTGTAGTTTTCATTGTATTACCGTTTATAATGTATTTACATTGAGTATTATTGAGTAAATTAAATGGCTCTTACAATTAGACTTTTATCACTTTATATTATATGCATAGTTTTTTATGTGTAAACAAAAGAAATATATATGACTGTCTCTTTTAAAGTACCAGACACTTTAATAAGAATAAGCTTATTATAATAAATGAATATTAAACTGTCTTTTAATTGTATACTACATTTGAAAACAATTTTTTATAAAAGTAATATATTCCAAGGATATCAGCACTGGTTTGACTAAATCTTTTTTGTGTGACTTAAAACCTTAATCCGGTATTTATAAAAGAACATTGGCAATTTGTTAAAATTCATCGCATTCGTTGTAATTTAGACTACTTATTTGAAGATCACGTATACAATGAATGCAGGTGTTGAATATTTTATTTCGTCGATATAATTTAAAACGTAAAAAATCTTAGCGATTTAGCATTATTAGGAATGTATATTTCATTATTTTGAACGTATATTAGCCGTGTCCAAAATATGTTATCACGTGTATCCTTGAGTCCTTGCGATGACCTACAGTTAGGAGATTTTCGTTATTTTTAGTCGGATACACTGAGGTCTTTAGTATTTATTTCTCATATATCTGTTTTTATCTTCCTAACGCTCTTTTCTTTCTTATTATTCTATTTTTATATTCTACTTCTGCTTATAAGAGCGATTCTTGCATCTGCAATTTTCCGGTTGATAAAAGAGACCAAATAAATAATTTTTTTTATACTATTGTATCGGATAAATCTGTTTATTATTGATATTATTATAGCATCTGTTTATTATTGATATAAAAATAACAATTGAATAATTAATGCTAAAGGAAAGATGAACGTTTTTGATATTAATTATTGCCTTCACCATTTTAGAATATGTAGTTTTTATTCCTTCCAAAGAAGTAATATTAGTTTGTCAAGGTAGTAAATAAATTATAAGTGTTAAAGAAACTATTATTATCTTAAGTACAAGAGGCAGGATAGATTCCACGGGTTTTTTTTATCAATTCCACATAAGTAGCGGCTATACCATTTTCTTCGATATCCTTGAATATCCAGGTCACCCATATTGGTTAAGTGGATTAACGAATTCCGTTTCTATTTTTTAACTATCTATTTACTCACGTAATTATTGCCTATAAATTATTTCATAGTGTCCACGTATCAAAAAACAATAATTATATTTGATTGTAGATTTTATTTTTATCGAGTGTAAACCTCAATTCAAGCTCAGTGTGGTAATTTGCATGAATTTTAAAAATCAAACTTAATTTGCTAAGAAAAATATATTATGAATGATTACGGAATGACTTTATCAGCAAATCAGTTGTATTCCTTTGAGTCGTCGGAATTGTAAGTTGCTGCTGTACGTTGCTCTTCATTAAGCATTCATTTATTATTTCTAACGGTGGATAGTACGAAATTATTCGATATTTAATGTTTGATTCAAATTTTTAGATGAAAGTATAGTTTTTAAATTGCAGGATGTCATATATGTTATTTCATTATCTGCTGACGTGTTATGTATTTGATCCTGTTCATTATAAGGTGATCCTCTTACTTACAGAGCTAAAGAAATTGTGAGTCATTGTGCAAGAGCCAATAGGCAGTAATAAAAGTCACGAGGCAACAATTTATATTGCACAAATAAAGAATGTCCTTTAAATATCCAATCCAAGTGTTTTATTGCAGAAAAATGTGTTCATCGTAAATCTTAAGACAAATACTGGAGTATGAGCGTATCTTTTGGATAATTCTTTTGATTATAATTAACGTTTTAATTGGTGGCAGAGAGCAAATGAACTTTTATTTTACGTTAGTGAATTATAAATATCTTGGTCGCGAGCACACACGCGCTTGTTGTCGATGATCGCAGAGCTCTTTTTATCACACGAAGCGACGCATCACCAAAATTTCCTCTGAATTCTCGTACATTGGCCTCGATTGCGAAAATAATTGTATGGAAATACACGAGGGTAAGCGCGTTCTTTGTGAAAAAAAGTAGCGGTAATGGCAGGCGCGATCTGAATTCGGGGAAACATTTTTCTCAACACACGAATTCTAGTATTCAAAATGTGCTGTATATGTAGATGAATCTTTGAGCTGATTTTCGTTAAATAGATATATTTCAATTTTATAAAGTTGTCGAAAGAGAAGATGAAATTCAAAGAATAGTGGTTAACTGTTTATTATAAATATATTAAATTAATAATATATTAGCTATTGATAAAATACTATATTTGAGTCTTTTTTTGTTGATGTTCAGAGGAAAAGTTAATTGTGCGTAGAAAAAATAATAATGAATTATAATTAGAACGTCGATATTCCATAATCTATTGCTAATTAATTGGTATTAGCATTAGTACAGTGCTACTTTTTATTCGAATTTATTATTTTCCAGTTGATTGTTAAAATTGAAGACTAATTGCGATTCGGATAATAAATTTATAATTGGCAGTTTGCCGCGACTGATGCGCGTTTTCTCTATTGCGCTGTATCTCAAACGATGCACACGTGCAATCACTTTGCTATATGTAGAGCAAAACAGAAATCAGATAAGTTTGCAAATATATTTGTATCTGTAGTGATACTGACTGTAGATTTGTGACTTGAAATAGTCTGTTCTTGTGTTTTGCAAGAGATAAAATAAGCTTTTAATGTTTATTTATCTTAATTATATGTATATATCTTATTATTGATAATAGTTGATAAAATGGACGACATAAAGTATTTAACATACTACGATACAAATAATTTTGATACTGGTACACTGTTACAATAGGTATTCGTTATGCATCGACGTAACCGGATATACGTACATGTGTATTCAAGTTTCGTCGTGAATAATTTCAAATGATAATCATGTACCGAATTTTTTCTTTCGTGTACACTATGGACACCCATACCTCCTCGAACCGTTTAGGCACCAAATTTTATTCACTCAGTTTCAACATATATCGATTTCTCTTTACTAATTGCATAATTTTACCAACTACTTATGCTAGGCATATCTCTAAATCTTTTAAGTATATGTATAATACCAGTTTCCTGATTTGATTTGCTTTAGGTAACAACACGTGTTTTCTCGTTTGCATTATTTTCTTTAATACATAAATTAGATAATTATGCGTATATGGAACCTCGAGTTGGAATGCTTAATATAATATTTGATAGAATGTTTTACATAATAATTGATACAAGTACAATAATTAATATAATAAGATTAATAATAATAATAATTGAAGCAACATTTCATATAGTAATTCATATAGGGATAGACTCCGATAGTGACGTAATAAAGCAGAATGTTACCATTGTACTGAGTTTGATAAAAATCTGATGATTAATTGTATTATCGACAAAACTCACTTGACAACAAAACTATAAGATTTTGACGTATTTTGTCGGTCGTGAGCTTTCATCGATCACGTCACGGAAATAGTGATCCATAAATTTTCATAAATCAACATGGCGAATGTATGCATACAATAACCCTGACGACCCGATGCGGTCGAGAAACAAAGGCATATGTACCTTTCCTCGTACCTGGTCAGTGGTTCAAGTAACCAGTTCGATGCGCGACGAACTGCTTCGTGTCGACTGTCGGTCGTCGTCTGCACGCATACGTCTCTTTCCATGTGGAACTTAGCACATTGAAATTGCTTCCGGTTAATTGGCACATAAGATGGCGCGACGTAAGAGGAAACAACCACCGCGATTGATCTCGGTTTTCATACCCGACGACGTACGTTTCAAACTTTGATCAATCGTCCGTTTTAATTAGTGAAAAGTGTTATTGTTACCTGCGTATCTTAAGCCTTGGAAATGACTTTATCCGTTCAACAGTAGGCATGTGCATTTTACAATGCAAATTGCATTCTATGTCACGTGTACTAATTACTATAATCACTAATTATTAAAAGTGATACTTGAAATAGAGTAAAGAGCAAAACTGAGTAACTTTTTTAGTAACGGTTCAAACCACTTATGTATATTTTAGTAGTTGAAGATCGTGAGACAAGAAGTGAAGGTAGCTTTGTTCAAGTATTCTGGACTTATAATAGAAATTTAAACAATATATTTTTAATATTTTGTTACTTTTGGTTTAAAATCGTTATTTTTTATGCTTGTCGTTTCTTTCAGCATTCATAGATTTCAATAAAATTTTCAGCATATAATAATCTCATATGAATAGTTAAAATATAATAATATTGTTCAAATTTTCATTACATGTCCAAATAAAAAAGTTGAGAAAAAACGACCTTCAAATTTTCCTCACAATTTTTACCAATTTCAATTTTTTTGAAACTTTCTTTACAGCTCATTTAACAAAGTAATCCATCTAACCACTGAAAGGAACTCGAATCACTTGGTCCGATTTGACAAAACGTATTAAATTTTAAAAAAGTATTGATTCAGTTTTTCCCTTTACTGACTATACTTGAGAATATATCAGAGATAGTTACTTTAATACATGCAGGTTTAATTATCTTACTTTGTACGAATATCATTAAGCTTTGAAGCTGCTTTAAGAATTCTATCTATAAACATGTAATACATAATATAAAATGTTAACTGTAGTATACTTATCGTAATATGAAGCTGATTTCAATTATACTTTTAATCTTCACGTAATGATTCATTGCACAACCTAGCCCGTTATTTCATTACTTCTCTTTGTTCAAAAATACAAATTATCGATCATTATATCGTCTTATCTGTGTTTATCTACTGTACGTTGATTATCTAAAGTAAAAACTCGATTATTATCAGTAAGTACGTGACTTAAAGGACGCCTAAAATAGGAAATTGTTTTGTCTACGTAAACTATAAATGATATAAGTCTAATATATGTAGAAGTTATGATTAATATTATTTTCTGGTACAACAGATCGATAAATTGCTTGATTTCGTAACATATTTTTCTTTTTCTGTTACAGGTATGTACCATTCGACTCTTTTGGTAGCAATCATTGGTTTGCTTTTATACACCTTAAGATTGAATCGTAAATACTAAGAAAAAATTCTACTTGTCAATTTACTATACCTACGTTCGTGGTAAGTGTCTTTTTCATCAGATTTTATGCAACCACAAAATTGTTTTTTATTTACTTAGGATAATTCTAAAATGCATGTTCTATTACTAAATTAGTATACTAACAATTTTATGCGTTGTTAATTTAGAAAAGATCTTTCGTCGTCAATTTCGAAGTACAATTGCGAAAGCTAGTGCATTATAAGTAGATTTTGATGAATCAGTAGTACGAAATAAGTAACATTGCCAGGAAGATACATTGCATCAATTTCATCTTAATTTCGAGAGACCGAGAGACTCGGAAATAATCTTGATTGCTACGATTTTACGTTAATGCGCTTGTTTGGAAAATTGGCAGACGTCTAAGTGAAAATGCAAAACAGATTGTTTTTTCGATTCTTCAAATTGCTTGAAAAATGTGTTTCGAGATCTCAGCCAAGGTTAACAACATCGAAACCAGTCACAACAGTTTACAAAAATAACTGCATTCTGTGCTTTACAACGTCCCGTACTGCGAGTGCAATGTTCTCGTAACCTTCATTTCTCATATCCCACGCATTTTTACCCATAAACACATTTTGATTTAGGGTCTCTTTTTCCATTTTATAAAATCGGACATAATGTTAATAATTGGTTTTCAAAAGTAATTAGAATAAGGACAAATTAGTATAACAAAAAAAAAATGAGTAAATTTTATAATTACAATTTATCATTAAAATTTGCATTCTGCATTGTCGACAGTATTATCATTTTTCGATTTAGAAGAATTGATCGACTGTTAGGTTTAGTATCTTTCTTACCATTTATCGATTATGTCAGTTAGGTGTTGGTAAAACACAGTTCTACTTGACTTGAAGTACGATATCTGTCTTCGTATACAATGAAAATGACTAAACTAAATAGAAGCTCGTTTTGATTAATGATAACGGTCTCTTAATCAAGACATACAACTCTAATCTTTAGCTTTTAATCAGTTTAAGATTTTAGAACATACAAATTTAGAACTTACAAATTATGAACTCGTTCTGTATTTTGAACAAGTTTTCATAGAATCTTACATTGCTTCACATATTTCTTTTTTCATTGCATTTTTCATGATTTAAGTAGATATACTCCAGTATCACTTTCGTTAGTATCAATCACAAGGTGAAGATGTTATAGAAATTTTATTAACTCGTTATTCTGTATTTTGAAGAATTTTCATAAAATTTTGTAGATACAGAATCTTACAGTGACTTACGCATCTTTTTTATTCCACTTTTCATGATTTCTTTAGTACATGCATAGTAAATTGATAGAATACTCTAGTCGCACCCTTTTTAGCATTAATCACAAGGTGAGTAAGACAGTAGTTTCAAGGAACACAAGTTTGCGTTAACGATCTTTCATGCGAATTTTCTATTTCTTGTGAAGTATCTAAAACATAGTTTTCGCTAAATCGTGCTAAGAATTTTTGTTTTTAAGATCATTGACTTCTTCACGACAAGTAGCAATATGTGTATGAAGATACAGCAGATAGCGGAATTTATCTACAGATATTTCAAGGAGACATGCCAAAATGCACATGTTAATCGAAAAACACTCCTAAAAGTCGATTAACTCGCGATAATTAATAAGAAGTTGAGTGCAGGAGAAGAATACTTGCAAGTACGTTGTACAAAAGTAACTGACATGGGTATAGTTATTACTTTGATAAGAAAGAATCTACATATTATCTAATCTATTATTCACGTACATAACAATGAATCTATTAACATCTGATGCTTTCTCTATTACCTTGTTCTACTAAACATCCCAAATATTAGTTTTTTAGTCCTGAATAACTTTTTACAAAATTAAGTAATTACTACCTCTGTAATGATATATATTTATCACGTGAAATGATTATAAATAAAAGACTTAAGCTTGCAATCATTTTCTTTGTGTCTATGAAAATAACAGATTAAAGAAACAGTGAGTTATACAACACCAGGCACGTGTGTAATATTTCTAGAAAATAACATACGCAGTTACGCGCGGAAATGTTCATTTTCTGCGAAAATTTTATTCTCTACTTCGGAGTAACGTAATATGTATATAGCATAGAGCAAACAGTCCAGCTAGTAATTTTCATTCGCTTCTCTTGCGATTAAAACTGATCACACAAACCAGAAGCGATAACATTACATTTTTTAATGATTAATCCACTAACGGATTAAAGTTTACGATTTAAAAAGTATACATTCGTTTGAATGTTTATTGAATACATACATAAGACAGCATCTCTGTCTAGACTGTTAGTTTCTGCCATATTGTCATTATTTCCCCTATCACGTTTAATGCGTGACGATAGTAATTACTAGGCAGCTCTCAGCCACTTTATGTATAGTCTGAGAAATAAAGTACAGTGCGGTCTTTAATTAAGACAGTAGTTGCTGATTGATGCAGTGTCTCAAGGCTTCTCTCGAGATTTCTCATTGATCTATTCTACAATACAATCGTGTCTGCTTGTTGTTCCTTTTAGTAAATTTTTTACGATCTTATCAAGAATAATCATACCAGTTCAATGGTTATGATATGATCGTGATGAATAAGTTAGTACGCTGCAGATGTTTATGCACATTTAGGGTATCAATATAAAAAGTGCAATCTTAAAGTTTTTCGTAAATGTTAACTTGTATCATACTTTGGACTGCATTTTTTAGTTACATTTTATATTAGTTGAGGAAAAGGTATAGTGAAAACAAAAAGAACATACTTATTACATCACAGGTTGAAAAAAATTGATGTTCTCCATCTACGCTCGCAGTTTTAGCTAAGTTCATTTTTTATATATAACTTCGTAAACTGATTCGTTAAATTTCTCGAAAGAACTCAAATCGGATCGATCAATTAAGAATTATTCGATTCCAAAACGTGTGCGCTTGTTTATCTACTGTACGATGGAATCTCTTGATGAGATTTCATAAATTCGAGGTATGTGCGATAGTATAGACGTGCACTTTCTCCGATATCAAGGTCCCGAAAACGATAAACGTCTCGGTCAAGTTACGAAGAAAACGCAGTCAGTTCTGGCTCGCGGCGAAATTCTACGGGTTTGCGAGTGGTATGGGTAGGAGTACTCCAATGCCTATCCGGTGTTGGTCGTTATCTCTTACGTTAGCACGCAGAGACCAATCTGTCGTAATCCTTAGGCTCGTTCTGTTCGTCCGTCATCGAAGTCGTTCTTTCGTTGACTGAAGCGAGCGCCAACGTTACGCGAGCCATATCGACATTCGCCGTAATTTGTATGGTCATCGACCGATTTTTGGCGAATACCTGGTCTCCAGCGACAAGTTCAGTTTTCAATCGAACGGGAAGTGAAAATTGTGCGCGCTTCGGCGAACGGCAATCCGAAATAACGGTGACGTACTCCGTCACTGAGTACAAGTGAAACCGCGAATACTGTGCGCATAGTATAGTGTACAATAGATAATTGTATAAGAGGATAATAATTATCCCAGTGACTTGTTCGGATTCAGGAATATTTTTACATTATTAAACATGATCAAAATGTCGAGTATGGTGAGTTAACGAAAAGTCTAGAATTTTATTACTTAGATTTTTATTTCAAAATTTACGTTTTCTATGAGATCTTGTTTATTATATTTATTATCATCAGAAGGAAACTGTTTGTTTCTTCCATTTAATATAAAAATAAGTTTCAAGTACAGCTAATTTGAATTTGATTACTTCCCGTGCAACTTTTTGTTTTTTATCTTTATTTAATTCATAAGATTGATAGATAAATTACATTGTTGCATAGTAAATAAATTGCGAACGTTAATTGTTTTATTTTTTTATAAACGTTGAACGGTTTTATTACTGCTAAGTATGCTTACGTATCGTGACATAACCTATAAGTATAACATAAAAATACTAACAGTAATAAATAGAAAGACAGCAATTAAAATTAAACTATACTTGTGTAAACTGTAACACAATGGTCTGTAAGTTACGAGGCACTTGATTAATAGGCAATATTCATTTATATTGAATTTATGTTGAATATGCCAAAAATATAAATGCAGCGTGTAATATATTTAGTTATAGAATATCAAGAATTGAATGCTTATTGTAATATTTAAATGATGAAATGGACGTTTACCTAAAATACATTTTCTTAAACTGATAAGTACCGTAAATGTTTCATTGCGCATAAAAATCGACAATCTATTGATAAGCGTGAAATGTAAGAAAAAAACCGAGGTGTTTCTAAATATATGGAAGGAATTGTATCTTCCATAAATAGACAATCAAATAAAAAATTTGCATCGCTTTTACATATTCATTAACATTATTTAATACGTTCTAGGTTTCTTCTAGTATACACTTCGTATTTTTCTACTTCGCGCCTATTTTCTATGATTACCATAATAAATTACTGTATAACCTGCGCGTACGAAACGCGTAACACACTACACTTCGGTTTCAGTCTTACTACACTTGTGATTAGAATCTTTGTGTTGGTGCAAATTAAATATTTCCCGACAGTCAAACTTGCGCGATACGTTCGCGACTCTATTAACTTCTTTCCAAGGTTAAAGTATTTTCTCATTACTAGCTTCCCGCAGTATATATTAAGGAATTTTTATGTTTTATTGGTTCGTGCATGGCACATGATTTGCCAATATTAATGAAACCATTAATTAAACATATTGTGATATTTGTTTAAATTTAATTAACAATATTGCATTAAATGATCTGATTTTGCTAAATAGTTATTACATTTTTACATATAATTACAGTTTTAAATATTTTTATCCTTGAATACAAAATTAATTTATAAGAATTTAAAATCCTCACAACACGGTTCTCTACAATTATTATAATTATCGAGGAACCATTCTGCCTACCACTATTTCATGTACGATAAAGATGTGAAATGAAGATTTTATTTCTGTATTTAGAAATATATAACAACAGAATACTCGAGAATAGTTTATAACATAGCAGTATTCTATAGAGATAATTTTAGAAACATGTAGTATCGTTATCGAACGTAAAATTCTGAGTATTGTTTTTATTTCCAAACATTACGTAACTACTCTGTACTGAAGTATCGCCCATTTCGCTCACTAATTGAATCATACTAGTATTATAGCTGTACATGGTAGTTTTATGCAGTTTTATCGGTAACTGTGTATATAGTATTGTAAAAAAGTTTAATGGTCTTCATATCAGTTTAGTAGGATTGTAGATAAAGCAATGATAAGATACTATTGATGTTAAGTTTCACTTTTTTAATTCAATTTTGTTTGTAAGATAAAACAATAGATTGAGTTTCTTTATACTAGACAATATTCTAAGTTGATGTAAATGTTTATTATTATTTTATTTTATGCTGAATTTTAGGTTCATTGATGTGGACTGAAAATTCTTATGGAAAATAATACATTTATGGTACTAGAAAATAATATAAAAAGAAATGTATTTTATACGTATAGGAATTTCTTTCATCATTTAGATTTACGTATTGCAATATTCAAGCATCTTTTTATATCTTATCCGTTTTTGGACATGCAATTTGTCTATAAGTGCATCAAATCTGCATTTAATTATTACATATTACGTTACAATGTGTTATTTCATAAATTAAATTTTACTTTATTTATCTTCTGTGTTAAGTCTTGTGCCTCATACTTCCTTATCAATTAACAAAACTGTGTTATACGAATTTTCAAATAATTATTGCAAGAAATTTTTACTTAAGAAATGTATCATATATTTAATTTTTATATGAATGATACATAAATTCAATTTTATTAGTTTTTGCATTGATTTTCTATAGATTCGTACGAGCTTATCGTTCGATGGAAATTCATACTGTTTAAATCACTATACAATGTTAACAAGCCTCCAATAGATGGCAGCAAAGCTTAAGATATTGCAGGGTTCTTCCTAGCAAATTCAGATTCAAAAAGATACATTGCTTTTCAGAAGTTTGTATCCTCATTCAAATTATTCTCAGAAGTATATATTTATACCGTGTTCATTTTTTAAATGAATTAAGAAACAATGTTTTATTTC
>NW_017152797.1:171125-171736 GCF_001652005.2 Ceratina calcarata
TAAATGTAAAAATAAGTAGCTGATACCAATTCAGATTCTTTATTTTATTATATATTTATTTTCATGTAAATGTATTATTAATATACATATTTACTTGTATGTAAATGTATACTTTATAGCGAGCTAGATTGGAACTGAAGAAGTAATATCAGAGTCATTTGTTGCGTCGTTTATGGTTTGACAAATTATGGTAGCTTTGAGATAACAGGTGAGATAAACGCCTCGGATATAGTAAAGGTGGTCTCGCATCAGGTTGTTGTCAATGTGTCATGCCTTGTTCCTTAGAACGATTCAGGGCTGCGTCTTAACATAACACATAAATTATCTATATCCGCTTTAAAACCTTATTTGTAACAGTTTTCATTTTCTTATTTAACCTTCTCGAATGTTGAGAATTGAATCGATGATTATTAAAAATATAAGTTAGAAAATAAACAAAAATTTATATTCTTATGTTGTTTTTGTTATCTCATTGTACTTATTACTTATTTAGTACTTTTATCTCTCTGTGTGACTATGTCACTTATCTTTATTTGAATCTGTTAAATTGTAGATGATTGTACTTGTAAAGAGTAGAACAAATTCTTGTGAAAATTTCATGTTTCAAATTG
>NW_017152797.1:173232-177193 GCF_001652005.2 Ceratina calcarata
CATTGTAACTATGATTTTTCGTCCATATTATAACACTCATATTACTAAATATCAACATATTCTGATTAAATAATGACCAGACCGTGCCAGATTTGACGTTCGTCTTTCTGAAGAGGTACCTGACGACCGCAAAATATTCTCATACAAGGACGAAAAGTATATTCCCGTAAACCCATATTTTTGACTAATTTTATGGGTAACATTGACAGTGTTTGTCTTATCGCGCTGCCATCGGAGTCTACCCCTTTAAATCATATTCGAAGCGATTCGAATTTTCACGATCCTGAAAATTTTCGAGTCCAAAGCTTAACTTTGAAAGCCCATCAATAAGGGTAATTCGAATTTCGTAGACACTGTGTAGATAGGGCGATCGTAGAGGATAGCTGGAGACTCATTACCAGTAAAGAATCCATGATTAGCCAGTAATTATGGTGACGCGAACAAAGACAGCTGTATATAATAAATCGCGATACGTCGGCGTGGCATAATGCAGGCGTTATATCGTAGATATTATCGGTTACGTGTCGGTGTCTCTTTTTCCGTCAATCGGCCGTCCATCCGACTCGTTCGTGGCTGCCGACCTATCGAACTCTAACGTGGATATTCACGTATCTCGCCTTAACCTTCCTGCCGTCAGCCATATCCGGCTCGTTAACATTTTTTTAATCGACACCGTCGCTCCGAAACTCGGACTGTCCGCCGCGCCGCCGCTGCCACGATACTCGGTTTGATTCGTGCCGGATGCGTTTACACTCCTTTATAGCGTGTAAATTCAAAGGGACGCCGTCTTCTTCATTTGTCAACCGCCTGTTCGGCCCTTCCTTGCTACGCCTTACAACTATTCGAAGATAAGAAGGACGCATCATCCCACCGTAACCATTCACGTCGGTCTCGCTTTCTCTACCCTTCCTACTACGCGGACGTCGCATCTTTCAAATTTTATATTTATATCATCGCTTCTCCAATATTTCATAAGTATCAAGGCAGGAATTAATTCTTACACGATTTTCTGTGCACATACGTTCACGTTTTGCTCATGTTAGAAGATGAGAGAACAAACTTTAGAAACTTCCTACATGGTCGTCGCATTTTTCTATTGCTTCTCTCTCATATTCCGAATATATCGAGACAAACTGCCGTTGCTCGATTTTCTTCATATTTTTATACACATTTTGCTCATACAGAATGAGATAACGAATCTCGGAGCGAATAAATGTTATTCATTTGATGCTCTTCGTATTTCAAGAGACATTTTGCTTATAAAGGATGTAAGAGAAAACTTTAGAAGAGGGAAGCTAGTGTTAAAAATTGGAAAAGACGTAGCAAAACTATACATATGTATACTCCTTTGGGAACGATTCCTGTCTTCTCGAGTTCCCTGCTGGAACGTCTAGCGGGAACCAAGCAAATGGATTCAAGATTTAACGGTCAGCTACTACTGACGCGATGGATCGTACGATTCCGGGCGTACGAAATGTCTCTGGAAATATTTTGACGTCGGCCAAGATCCCCGTGTGATCGATGCTCGTTCCCTAGAGATTACAACGTGAATTGCAGTTTTCTACGTGTATGTACGACTACAACTCGTTTTGATTCACACAGAACCGCGGCTCGGGAAGAATCAAAGCGACGCTAACATCTGTTCGTTTCTGCAAGTTTCTTCGACATTCCACGATCATGCATTCCATCAGTTAGCCACTACTATTTCGTTGTTATACACTGTTTCATACGAAACTTCCATAAAGCTATTGCATGTTACATAACATACAGGATGGTTCACCTGATTTTCACATTTGGTTCATATTAGAGTTATAATTAGTATAAAACTCATAGAAAATATCAAGCTGCTGTGTTGTTCAATGTAATCATAGAGCAGTTCTATAGTAATAATCATTGTGATAAATGTATTAAAAAAAAATCGTCGGCCTATTAAACTTTATAATATAATTGGACAATTAGACTTTTTGTTGAAATAAATTGTAAGTACGTGAATGGAAGCTGGAAGAAAGATTTGTTGGAGAGGATGGGCGGAATGATTAGTTCGACTAGTTCGGAACTTATTTGCACTAATGGCGGCCATAACGGGGCGAAGGTGTCCATCGATGGACGCAGGACCGGTTCTCTTCCTTGCGTAATTACAAGCTTCGGACCAATCACACGGTATCTTGGAAAAAATCTCAGACGATCTACGTATCTTGCCGATTTAATCAAAATCTTGAAAAGATTCACCGCTATTCCGTGCCTTGAGAAACGTCGATTCCTAAATCATTTGCATCGTCCAACAAATATTGTAATAAACATGAATACAGTGTTTTATGTAGTAGTTTGTTAGAATTAATCATTGGCTCAAGAATTTACTAATTCATACCACATTTCCTATAATAATTGGTGTATACATATAGTACAGTAGATTCCGTTTATTTGGGACACATCAGGACTGAATTAATTTGTCTCAATTAAACGACTGTTCCAATAAAACGAATTGCAGGATATAAAATCAGGAGGAGGTGAAAACTAAACATGTTTTTCACAGATCTAAGGATAGTATGTGCATGTAGAAAGGTTCATTAATTGTAAAATCGATTGAAACTGCTATGAAAAATTAATAACCTTGCAGATCTCACTATTCTCGGCACAAAAACTTAAATAAATTCAACCTCTTCTGATACATCCAACTTTTTTATGTGCTTTACCTTTTTCTTCGTAAATGCGACACATAGCAAATTTTTAAAAAAATTTTATTTATATGTATTATACATGTAGTAAAATAAACTTTCTAATAGCTGAACAAAATTAATGCGTTAAGTCCAACATTAAAAAAGTTATTCAGTTTTGAAGTGTGTACAATTATTAACTCTTGAGTTACACTGTGCATAGTTGTTAAGCTCTTTATTTTATCGAGCAAAACAATTTTGTTAGCTACAATTAAATCTCTCGTGGTCGTATTGGAAACTGCGGATGAATACAGCAAAACTAACTGCATTATGAGAGTCAGCTTGATACACTCGAGCCGTTAAATAAAAAGCTGTCATTGTAACTGCAATGCGAATTGGTAGGTATCACACGCGTCTTTGTGGCATAGTCCGAGTGTCAACCTGATCTCTTTCATATAATTCCGACTTTTCATCTCTCTTCCCTTTGTACACGATGTCCTTCTCTATGTTCAGACTACAACTATACTTGTAATCAGTATAATTATTTTGTAACAAGCTTATTATACATACAAACAATATCTCTAATTGCAACCAGCAAAAATTTCTGAATAAAATGACAATCTGTGTTCCATGTAAGTGAAATGGAATGGTATTACATTCCACATTTTATTTTAATTCTTCAGTATTTCTCCCGATTATCCGTCGTGTCAATTAAACAAAATCTGCTGTATCTCTTTAGCGGGAAAGGTGGAATAAAATGATGTTCTTGTATTAGCTTTCATGGAATAGTCAAGGAGTTCTTTTAGAAGTTCACAGTCAACCGGAATCTACTGTAATAATTTAAGAGAAATGTGGAAATCAGGTGAGACACCCTGTATACTTGTGTCGCGGAATATATCGGAGAGGCAAGCAGTCAGGGGCGGTGCGTGTACAAAAGGAAACGCCGACGATGCCGTGCCATGCCGTCACGAACGTTCACCCCAACAGGGGCGTACCAATCCTCTTCTCTTTCTCTCTTCTCATCCCCCTTGGCCACGGTATATCCGATCCGAAGTGTACTGCCAAGCCCACGTATTATGCATTCCCTGCTTTTTATTCGTACACTCCCGTCCATAATTCATCGAGTACTTAACTCTCCAGCCGCGAATCAATATTTTACGTCTCTGGAGAAAATTAATCTATTCGCTGTTTCTGCTTCCAATCTGTTCTGTCGAATTTATACAAAAGGCTCATAAAGATGAGTGGAGTTTCTATGACTTGATGAACGATAGAGATTATAATCAAACGTACTTGTATATGTTTTATTT
>NW_017152797.1:179345-179961 GCF_001652005.2 Ceratina calcarata
CTTCAGAAACCGAAACCTAAGGACACATTTATTAAACGTTACATTTTTACATTATTTTATATTGCGTGCTGTGAAAAATATTTGCATAACGTGAAGCACTCGACAAACAAGTATTGCTAGTAAGTTAATTACATGAATACACCAACGATAATACTGCTTTTCACAGGCCGTAATGTAAAATATGTAAAGTATATAGCAGTATACCAAATTTCATCAAAATCTGATTAATTCTACTATCAAGAGAATTCTCTTAAAGAATGGGGATAAACGCTCATTGTGATTTAAAAGTTTGAAGCATCTTATTAATATCAAAACAACGTAACTGATTCCTCAAGTGAAAGTGGCTTCACCTTCTTGAAAGAGAACACGTGTATGCATTGTTGTGTACATTCTGATTTCAAGTTAACTGATAACATCGGTGAAATCAGATATGATTGCTACAAATCTGACTTAATTTTGGTTACACAACCTCCGGAAAAAATTACACGTGTTCAAGATAATGTGCATTCTTTAAATTTGTGGCGTAGTTATTCGCACTAAACAATGTATTTCAATTGAAACACAGTAAAGTGAATAATTCAAAGAATTTTTAATAATCATTAAAAGTATTTAAATA
>NW_017152798.1:0-1829 GCF_001652005.2 Ceratina calcarata
ATGTCATGTGGATACCAGTAGAACCATTACCTGTACCTCAGCCATTCCTGTAGGGAGAATAACCAATATTGTAGTGGAGGGATTTATCGATACTCCAGAAATCACAGACTCTGTTCGTAGATTTACTCTCAATATATTTCACTTCTTCTTCTAATGACTGTTCTTCAGTATATCAACTTCGAATAACACTTCTGGCCAAGATATTTTAATTAGAATTTCCATAATTAGACGAAACTTCGTACCAGCCATGTGTGCTTCAATCAGAATCTAAAACAGAAAGGTATTTGATTAATTTCCTGCGTTTTAGTGCTTTTGCATGTACCATTGCCAATCGTTTCAGTTGTGGGAATTCGACTTTTAATAATAAAATCGGGTAAACAGGCAGCTCTGCGTACAGAAGGCAGAGGGTGGTGAACTCCATGAATGACGAACACTTACATTTAATCGTCCCTGTAACCGCCAGGAAGTCCAGCCTACCAGCTCCTGTCCCCAAAATAGTAGCACTGCACACCTCTGATTTGAATAACTCGATCTCTCATCCATTGTCTAACAACTTCGAGTAACACCCGAAACTGAGCAGAGGCACGCGCCTACTGTGTGACTCAACTTGAGCTGAGGCAACTGCAAGAAATACAGGTGAAACGTGAAATTGAAAGAACTTATAATAGACCAAGAGCTACTTTTGTGCAACGTCTAAACGATACCTACCGGACGTTACATGTTACTACCATTGTTACACTTTGTTTCCCAACTATGTGTAAATTCCCTGGTTGTTTGGAACTACCTTACACGTTTCTACTTACCTTTATTAAGATTAGGTAGCTTTATTAAGCTATTTAAGATTAGGAAGGGGAATTCGAAGGAATGAAGGATCGGAATCAAAGGAATCAGACACAAGGTTTTCCCGATAAGAAAAGAAACTTGCTTAGGCGTAAAAACCCCCTCGAAGTAGGAGGAAAAGCTGAAGCAAGCTATGTTGTCTCTATTGGATCTAAGGATCGGCTAATTGACCGTTACAGCAATTTACAATAAATAGACAGGTTCTAAGCTAGGCCTAGAGAGCTCTCTTACCTCAAATTAATTACGCTACTGCCCATTGGTCCCTCAACTTCAGGAGTACCTCAATCCCCTTCTGGAAGTAGGCCCGTATTACAACAAGGCCGGATGCTGCACGGTTGGCCAGGGCCGTCGCCGAGATCGCCGCACCGTGAGCTGGAAACAGTACCCTTGTACTTTCCCGTCTATTCGCGGACCACTCGCACGACTCACTGTTTCGGGTACTCACCAGGAGTCAACCCTTACCTGTTTGCTCCTGGATCACCAGTCTGATTCACAACATAAGAACTGCAAGGGGTCACCCTTAGACCGCAACTATTGCTATTTTGTATCGATCTCCACACCGTGGAGCCAAAGAAAGAAGTGTCTTTGATCGGCTCGAGGTGCCGATTTTTATACTAAAAATCGCTGCCAGAGCCGCACCAATGCAATAACTTTGAAATCAGTCGATGCTAGAGCCGCACCAATGCGGTCGCTTTACAATAAACAAATGCTGCTAGGGCCGCGCCAATCGGAGGACAAGGATTTGCAAACAACCCTACAGCGCAAAAATCCATGGCCACTTGTGCGCGCCACTTCTCAAAAATAACGAGCGTTCATGATCGAACTCGCACTCGGATACGGCTCAGCATGCTTCGATCCCCCCCTTTTTTTATGTATATTTCCCAAATGCTCATTGCCGCGGAAAATCCGCGAACACATTAGTTATAGAGTTCACAATTAGTTTAAAAAATAAGTTTTGTTCTGCTATTTCTTTCACATATACTTGCATA
>NW_017152799.1:0-2141 GCF_001652005.2 Ceratina calcarata
TTCTATGAAAGCATCCGAGTAATTAAATCAACAATGATGTCAACGATGATCAGTTTGCACGCTGTACAGAATAGTTAGATTGAACTGAATTTCTACACATTCTCCTGCGGACCCGTGGCATCGTATTTCGCACACGATTTAATTTTTCAAAGTCAGAGTCAGTCAATGGCGTCGAATGAACGAGAACAATGTGGAGATGGATCGATCGATCGGATGTTTCGAGATTCGTGAAAGGCACTGGGAGCATGCGAAGCGCAGCATCACCTCGGCTTATGCGGATTACAGTATGAAACCATATTCTGGCAACGAGACGGATTATCATACATAAGATAATATTGGGCCAAATCGGCTAAGTACCCAACGCTATTTATAATCCTGGATAATGTTCCTGTTTCAAATAACTCCTTCCATCTCTCGTCGGATAATAAGGAGATTCAGCGAAGATTAATAATCCGGAATCACGATTTTGCGCAACGACGCGGATGAAATTTTTTCATCTTTCCTCATTGTACCATAGTAAGTAGCCTGTTGGCTTTATTACCGCTCGAAATTGTTATTAATCGTCGGAAAACGTCTGAAAGGATTCTTACTATGAATAGAAATCCCTTTAAATGTCCTTTTATCACCGCAATCTTTGTGTAGCATAATTAAGTAGCTATTTATAATACTTTAACAGTGATTGTTGAATTAGTTTTAGTATAGCAATATGTATAATGGTTGTAAGAAAAGCGACTGTTAGTTTTTAGCTTGTGATTTCTACGAATTGCAATTTTTTACGATATTTTCTTTAGTATTCCAAAATAATTTTAATCAGATGAACCAATATTAAAAATGATATTCTGTNCTTATGATTATAAATTATGAGTGGCAACGATCTATAAAGGAAGGGGGGCGGGGGTTAGTGGTGCAAACTGGATCGACGCCAAACCCGACCTTTCAGTTCTCTCCTCGCGTTGTACACCACGGTATTACTTCCAGCATCTTGCCCGGTTCGGCTTTCTTACGTCCAATCGAGCTGGAAAGTGTTCGGAAGGCCAAGCTTCCAGCTTTCATTAGTTACGTCCTCGCGCGAGCTACGAACTCTTTCGAACGAACTTGTTGAACTGGAACGATCGAGACTCCATGGACTGGAATTATACGCGAACTTATTACACTGCGTCCCGTTATACCGCCTTCTACACCGGAAATCGTTCATTATAATCGTCCACTGAAACTTCATTGTAATGTACCGCCATAGCATGATAGTTTAACCGGTTCTCGGGGCTCATTATAAACGCGCTGAATTGTTAAATGATTGTAAGAACATGATGTATAATCATAAATTTTTAAGTTCTTTAGATGCATATAGAAGTAATTACTAAATAACTATGGAATTTGGTTTGTTTATAGTAAATGAAATAATATTATTTTGTATAGTGATTTTCATCCTAACATATGTATGATATTAATTTATTACCTATGATATGAAATTCACAAGTAATAAAGGCAGTCTTTTATTGATAAAGCTAAAACATCTTTGGATAATATAAAATTGATAGGGAGAGTGAACAAAGACATAGAAAACATCTGTCACAGATAGCTACTTAATAAAGTTAGAGAATGCATTCTTTTATCTTTCATAATAGGAACTCGCATATCATGAGCAAGTTTTTTTATCTTATAATTTCCTAGCCCGCATCTGATATCATAACTACAAGCTTCTGTAATTAGGAGAAGCCAACGAGACGGAAACCTCTGTTGCTATCTCCTGTAACATTATCCTTTAATTATTATCTTTAACATCAGAGATCGAACGAGAACTGGTGTTTGCAGCGTAGTGTAATTGTTAACGTTTAATTATCTTTAACGTATAATTTAAATAAGATTTTTATCAATGAAATTACGATTATAAATGTGTTCGATTGTCTACTTCCCCATTAATGAGGTACTTAAACTTATACTAGTCAATTGACCCCATTACATTACTCTACGTTAATCGGAAGATTGGATAGGACGTAGGAGATACTATAATGTATAATACGGGTCAATGATCTTGCTTTATTGGATACTTAAGTAACGAACGGTAATAAAGATAGAAGAAAAGTCTCTGAACTATGTTACAATAATTTTGCACTATTAGTTCGCATTCTATTACATACAAT
>NW_017152800.1:0-260 GCF_001652005.2 Ceratina calcarata
AGACGCGAACCTATCATGAAAAAGTACGCAGGGATTACTGGTCTCCATTCTTCGCAACGGGGTACTTCGAAATCGGGGTATTTCGAGAACAAAAACGGGGAACTTCGAAAACGGGGAACTTCGAAAACGGGGAACTTCGAAAGCGGAGAACTTCAATACCGAAGATTCTAAAAAGCAGAAACGAGGAACTTCGAGAGCAGGGAAATTCGAAACCGAGGATTCTAAAAAACAAAAACAGGGAACTTCGAAAGCGGGGAACT
>NW_017152802.1:0-260 GCF_001652005.2 Ceratina calcarata
CATATTCTAATTGCTCCGCAGTCAAATCGAACAGTGTATTACCATCGATCAGTATAAATGCTATTTCTACACTGACTGATACGTACAGGTCACGCTTGTATAAATGAACTGTGGCATCGACTTCACCCATATTTCTTTTTTAATTATAGTTCAATAGACGTCGATACATGTTGCGAGTGGTACAGTGGATGTTTGATACACATTAGGCGTGGTACAGTAGGCGTTCCATACATGTTAGACGTGGTTCAATAGACGTTCGA
>NW_017152803.1:0-260 GCF_001652005.2 Ceratina calcarata
AATACACGCATTAAGGTTACCAGGAAGCGAACGGCAAGAGGGACGGAAAGGCAAAGAAACAGAGCACGACCTCGTACCCGCGAACAAAAATTATCTCTTTATTTAATATTATCATTACTACTACTATCATTTTATTACTACTACTTATCTTATTATCTTTACATCTACTATTATTACTACTACTTATCCTTATCATTACCATTGTTACCAATATTATGTCAAGAGAACACAGCGGATTGCAACAAGAGACCTGCCTCCAC
>NW_017152804.1:0-260 GCF_001652005.2 Ceratina calcarata
AAAAACTGCTCTTAGTTACACGATTTAATTTGCTAACTAACATAATTGTTTAAAGGATCTTTTTTGCTACCTATAGTTAACGTTTAATTTAACACGTAACGAAGATTTGTAAGTATATCTATCTACAGCTTGTGGCTGTAAATATATCCGCTACCGATGGCAAAATGGATGTAAAAAATTGTTCTATTTTGTGTGTTAGGAGCGTCCGGTGTAAGTAAAAAGTATGGAATCTGACCAGTATTCCGATTCTTTTAAAATTA
>NW_017152805.1:0-260 GCF_001652005.2 Ceratina calcarata
CTGGGCCTCTACAAATAACAAGACTTATTACTAACGCGGTTTATTCGCGGCGCGGAGTGTGACTAGGCTTAATACTAATGGCCTCGATGTCTATCGGAACGATTACGCGAGACTCTATGTCTATCGGGACTATCGCGTGAGACGCTATGTCTATCGGAGCTAACGCGGTGACTCTATCTCTATCGGTCTCGCGAAGGAGAAGGCAGGGTCACGTGTCGGCTCTGGCGCGTAACTTAAATCTACTTATATTCTAAATATTA
>NW_017152806.1:0-260 GCF_001652005.2 Ceratina calcarata
AAATATTCATCTAAAATACATTTTTTAAATTGATATTAGAAATATTCTATTTTCCATAAAAAGAACATGTTATGTAATAAACCAGGCCTACTAACATCCCAAAGTAAGTGAGATTGTTTGATCCAATATTAAAAGAGTTATCTATTTTGAAGTGTGTCCAAATGTTAATAAGAGTCACTGTATGTTTTTTATTTTATTTAGTGGTCCAAATGAAGAACTGATAAATTGTATAATTATTTTTCCTTCGTGATTCTGATTAA
>NW_017152807.1:0-260 GCF_001652005.2 Ceratina calcarata
ACTGATAATCAGTGCAAACGTCAGCAACGGAAAGGTAATCTTTCCGTCCTGTGTAGTTCGTAATCAAATATGAATTACGCGAATAGGAATTCACGTTAGAAGCGTGAATATTCCTAGTCGGAGGTAATCCTACTTTCTCAAATTACGAATTGGATGCACTTGTACTAGATACGTATCGGTCGAACGATAATCGTTCTTGACGAAATGATCTAGAACCGAGCGTCTTGAAAGTACTGAACAGAATGACGAGGGCCTCCGCG
>NW_017152808.1:0-260 GCF_001652005.2 Ceratina calcarata
GGTTAATCAATTTTAGCGTTTCTGCCATATTTCTCTTATTAAACGTTTAGCAAAAGGTCTGGAAAACTTCTCACATGTTCGTGAGACGGTACTCGAAATTAGAGAATTTTTTCAGATCTTTTCCTTGTGTAGTTTGGTCGTGAAAAATAAAAAATGCCAAAAATGCAGAAATTAATGCTGATTTCATATAAAAATTGTCACGATTCGACATCATTTATATTTTTATGGTACACGTGCCTCAACCCAACTATTATACCCTA
>NW_017152809.1:0-260 GCF_001652005.2 Ceratina calcarata
CGCAGGCAATGCTCCGTCCTTTAGGTCTATGCACGTAATGCGCATTGACGTGATCCACCGTGATTGGTGTGGTCGATCTGAGCAATGATTCTTGGGAATTCATCCGAGTGCGCCTTTACCCTAGAGTTTTCATGTGAATGCGCCTTTGGCTTCACACTATGTTAGGATGTAATCTTTCAGGTTAGTATGAATGACGGAAGTTCATAGGCAGGGTTCGTGCTATGTGCAAAGGAATGTGTTTTTGAGTTTGTAAAGTAATC
>NW_017152810.1:0-475 GCF_001652005.2 Ceratina calcarata
TACGTGGCACTACTTGAAATGATTGAGACCAACTGAGCGGGACTAACGTCCTTAAGTAAAATGCTAGAAATGGAAAATTACAATCGAAATGAAATGCCAAACGAATTGCGATTTTAATTAAATTAAGCATCAATAAAGATGGGAGACTACCCGGTAAAATAATAGAAACAATTGAATAATTTAGTTTTGGCGAAATTGATCAACAAGTATTTAATGACATGTGCCACATGGGACCCATCTGAAAAACTATTTTCAATGGCAGGACGAAAAAGCCGGAAAAAAGAAATCCTTTATCTGAAGAACATTTGAAACCAACAACTATTAATTTTTGGGATCTCTTTCAGAAGGAGATTGGCATTTTAAATAAGAAAACATTTAATATATTTAATAAATGAAAGACATTAAATATGTTTGATTACATCCGACATTGTTACTGTTATTGACTGAATTAATATTAAAAGTTGTCGACAACATC
>NW_017152810.1:805-2053 GCF_001652005.2 Ceratina calcarata
CTTCAATGGTCGATTCAAATTTAAAGAAATGTCATCGTTAATTGTTAATGCGGCAATTAAAAAATCTGCTATCTTGTCCCTAGGCCATATCGAACACTAGGAAAAAAATGCATAGATTTAAATAAGGACGATATCAAAAAAAATAGCTGCAATCCCAGTAATTTAAATTTTCAGAAGCCGACACGTATGTTCATAATTATTGGACATTTCGGATTTATGGTATATTTGAAATGCGATGAACAAAATGAATCTAAACATTATATTAGAAACACACTATACCTAATATAATTTTAAGCAACTTGAATCCAACCCCAATAGCAACCACTCTATGGCTGGTATTCAGAGTCGTTTCTTATATTTAAGATTGCCTTAAGCATTTGTTTAAGTTCCTGTTTCCTGTACCATACAGGGTCTGGAAATATGGGATGGACAGGAATAGGAAATGATTGAGACGATCTTAAATATAAGTAACGACTCTGAATATTGGCCTGTTATCTGTCACATCACTCGGTGCGTTCCATACGGATCAGGCAATTTCAGTGTTTACCTGATAATAATAAAATTACTGTTCACTTAGAACTTCAAATTTATTATTTTGTTCAATTCCGTGCTATATAATCTAACATTATGCAGCTGTATTGGTTTTTCAAGCCTTACTTGGAAGCATGAATTTACCATTTTTCTCGCATTATGTAAGATCCTCAGAAATTGACCAGTTTTTATGGCCAGTTAATAGTCAAGTGATAGGAACAACTTTTTCCCAATAAATGGTTGTCAAAGTCGCCAGTTTTTGAACAGCAGAAGTAACTACTTTGACAATGAAATTTAGCCAATCACTGGCTAGTTTGTAGTTCACTTATGAGTATAAAAATTAAATTAATTACATCTTGTTTACTTACTCTTTTGAGAAGGCGTATTCTTAGTTCCATGAAGTGATGGATTTCTATGAAAATTGCTGACTACCATATCACGTATTCTGAATCATATATTTTGCTGATTAGATACTCTACTCGAATCTAACTGACAAAGTGTTTTTAGAGAGGTTTATAGAAGATTTATAGTTATAGAGAGGTTTACCGTTTATATTAGCGCCTTTTTCTATTGAACTACCTTTTACGCATTTTTCTTTAGATTCAGTAACCAATAAGTATTGCAGTGTTATCTTCTGTAATTTTGGAAATCATTAACAGTTGGTATATACAGGGTGTCATGTAACTGGTGATACAACTGGATAAGGACTGATTCTAT
>NW_017152811.1:0-260 GCF_001652005.2 Ceratina calcarata
ATGTTCGCTCGTCCGTCGCGATCGCGTGGCCACGATTTTCCGCAACTGCGTATAGGCTCGAATCATTCTATCCTTTACGCTCCGACGTTCGCGAAATTATTTAACGCCTTTAACGATAATATCATATGTTCGAATTCCGAACATACGATACTTGTCAACAGCGTGTTTCTAATTTTTGAATTTGACCCGGTTGTCGCGGCCGTTCGTACTGTTTCTCCGCTCGGGCGTCTCGCGTCATAATCGGCTTAAGAGATTATTGA
>NW_017152812.1:0-260 GCF_001652005.2 Ceratina calcarata
TTAAAATTAAAAATTAAAATTCGGACTCCTAAAATAGGCATCTAACCATACAAGACACCAACGATGGGTCTCAAAATCTTGTGAGATAAACAAATATTACTCTAATGAAAAGATAGACAGTATATTACTTGGATATCATCGCAATTTATAAAAACATGGGACACAACTAATGCGCATAACCAAGTTAAACCCTAAAAGCAAATATCAGGCATATCATAAAATTGGTGCACCTGTGAATAATTAAGCTGCTACAACAATCA
>NW_017152814.1:0-260 GCF_001652005.2 Ceratina calcarata
GCATCGATGTTATAAAACAGTTAACGAGATATTTATAAAGATAACATAATTACCATATGAGCTTGTTTTACATTCTACAATAAAAATTAGAGGTCGATCGAATTTTATTGAGTTAATAAATACCAACTTATAATTGGATACTCAATATTCAATTTATACATTTCTAAAATATTCCTGATCTTACCCTTTAGGCAACATATCTGTAATTATAAATATTGCAAAATATTCCTGATCTTACCCTAATTTAGGCAACATATCTG
>NW_017152815.1:0-260 GCF_001652005.2 Ceratina calcarata
CTTTTTTGTAGAGGACGACGAGATCTACAATTTCCATATAAAACTTTCTCGCTAGTGTCAATACTTAACGAGTAATTTGCAAAAAACAATCTTTTCGTTTTTCGTCAATAACTCGTTAAATATTAATGCTAGCAAAGAACTTTTATATGGAAATTGTAGATCTCGTCTCCCTCTACAAGAAAGGTTGTATGCAATTTTTCCGTACAACTAACGGTTTAGGAGTTATTAAGGAAAAACGAAATTTTTTTCCAAAAGTTCGC
>NW_017152816.1:0-260 GCF_001652005.2 Ceratina calcarata
TTGCAACATCAAGGGACATCTGGAACGCGCCTGTATAAGAAAGAAGAAGATGGGCGACAAATTCCTTCAAGAACGAGACAACGAGACGGCGCACGAGCACAAGCACGAGCACAGCGAAGCAGACAGCGGCGCAGCGTCGGGCAGCTACTTCGCTGATTTTCATGCGTTTAACTCGATAAGTAACAGGTATATTTGTAACATGTCCGGATTAGAAGCAAATCCGATGTTGATTAAAGTGAAAATTAACGATAAACCATTCG
>NW_017152818.1:0-260 GCF_001652005.2 Ceratina calcarata
TAACGTTTTCTGTTGCGGCTTTGAACGTAATACTTTTGCCTCAGTGAAAGATGATGGAATACATTTTTTATTTAAGATCGTAAAGCTGCTTGCTGAACTCATTTTACGAAATAATAAAAATAAGGAAGTTACGTTTCATTCTATTTCAAAATGTGGAAAATGTCGAAAAATCTAGAAATTGAATTTTATATGATTAAATGATAAAAGAAACTTGTATTAAAATTCAATTTGTCAGACACGGTGCCGGAGCTGCAGTACAC
>NW_017152819.1:0-260 GCF_001652005.2 Ceratina calcarata
TGTAAACAGACCTATAGATCATTACCGGTGGATTATTCATGTTTCTAGAATGGAGCTACTAGATACTTAAAACAGATACTGATTATTAAATGATATACACGATGAGCCAATAAAGAGTACTATACGTATACGACAACTTGTTGTTTTATGATTTTATTAAAACATGCTGTGTACGAAATTGTTATATGATGGAAGTCATTAAATGAGTTTTGATAAATTCAAGTCTATTTTTCTCGACGTGTATAATAAAATTAATGACC
>NW_017152820.1:0-260 GCF_001652005.2 Ceratina calcarata
GACATGTTGCATCTAACTGTAACATGCAGTATAGATGTGTCAAGTGTAAAGATGCTCATGCTCCGGGCGAATGCTCTATTAAAGAAAAAGGAGATATAACTAAGGTCTTCTGTGTTAACTGTAGTGAGTACGGCCATCCAGCATCATTTAGAGGGTGCAAAAAATTTAGAGAATATATTGAAGCCAGAAACAGAGGAAATATAGTTTTGGAAAAAACAAATAAAAGTAAGATGGAGAAGAAAGAAGATGATCATCAAAAA
>NW_017152821.1:0-414 GCF_001652005.2 Ceratina calcarata
GATTAATAAACCAGTCAGATCGTCCTCGCTTAAACTAACTTGGGTCGAGTCGGGAATCTCTGAGAGACAGTCTGGAATCGGCGGAGACACGCTACTGGGCGGGGTCTCGTACAATGTGGACGGACTGTTAATTGACGGTGTACCGTTACTCTGCACGTTATTAGTTACCATCGTTTTCGGAGACGTTGACTTCTTCGATCCGCGGACGCGCTGAGACATGGTCGCGCGTCGTTTCGATTTTCTACCTTCTTCCATCCGCTCCAAGTCCAACTTCCAGAAACCCCCTTTGCCAGGCTCGTCCTTTGAACGCGGCAGCTTTACGAAACACTTGTTCAACGACAGGTTGTGTCGAATCGAGTTCTGTGCCAAATTAAACGTTACAAGTTCCGTAATGAGCGAACATTAGAAATAATT
>NW_017152821.1:3022-4285 GCF_001652005.2 Ceratina calcarata
TTGTCGCTGCTGCTGCTGCTACTGAGCAGTGCGCATGCGCCATTAGAGAAGAACAGATAGTGCCACAAATTCTTTCTCTCTCTCTACTCGCCGGATCTTTCCGCTTACAGAGATTCCTATGGCTCCCCTCCTCTATTTATATTATCTCTATGTCGGCAGTACACAAAGAAATGCATTGATCAATCTCTACTTATGTATACTTCGTTTGTGATATTACTTCGTTAGTGGTGCTGCTATGCTAGGCATGGTCAGCGAAGGCGCATGAGGGGAATAGTAGTGGGGATCGAAATACGGGCGAAAAACAGGGGAAGCGAGCCGTGCGGGAAAAATTATCCCAGCCCTGCCCGTATGGCCAAATCAGATAGGCGATTTCGGCAAGGTTGGGCCAAACACACATTGGCAATACATGACGCTTCCTGCGCCAAGAGTCTTAGCCCAAGCAGTAATATCAGATCTTCGATACACAACTGGTCAAGATCAAGTCCGCGATTGGGATCTTCCCAACGTATTACGACCTGATCCAATTGTACCAGATCCAGCGCGTGATATCGTGATATGACCAGGATTGCCAACTGCGAATCTGCTTGGCTGGAATAGAGCTACGGATTTGTCCTTGGATCAAATCGTCTGCATAGAAGACGCCGGCATAACTAATGACGGATTCGGAGGACGAGGTAGGTTCTGCCTGAACACCCATTTAGTGAAGAGAGTTCATGACGCCTTGAACGGCTCTGCCGATAAAATAAAGCTAGGCGGAACGATAAGCGATCAGCCCTTCGGTTCACCAGGACAACTTGTCTAGTGGCAACGGGGGTTCGTTTATGAACCTAGCTATCTTCGGATATATCCCTATCTGGACGCAGAACTGCGTGGCAACTGTATGTCATAGTCATACGTCGATGCTCACGTTGTTGGATTATGCGTTCGTAAAGACAACTATATTGTTGGAGAACAAGAGCGACGAATCTGGGCATGCTATGATTGGAATAATTACGAACAAGTTCCAAATACTTGGAACGAGACCCGTAATACAATCTTTACATGGAGAAATTCCGATCTTCTGAATGTTGTTGAATTTACATACAGGATCAAGCCACTCGGCATCTAACTGTAACATCACCAAAGTGTGTTAAGTGTGGGGAAAATCACTACACTTCTTCATGTTCTAAACCACCTGAGGTTCCTCCAAGGTGTGCAAACTGCGGTGAGTATCACACAGCTAACTGTTCAAAATGTGTAACTTTAATAAATTACCTAAGTGCA
>NW_017152822.1:0-260 GCF_001652005.2 Ceratina calcarata
ACTGTATTATATCTTTTATGAAAAATTTTGAAACCTTTTTCTCCTGCAGCAGCAACGTGAACAGCATTGCTGTCTTTGTTATGAAAAGGTACTGGCAACGATGCATTCTTAGGTATAATAAATGTATCCTCTATTTCCTCATAAATTGGCAAGACACGTATTGATGATCCAGAAGAAACATTCCATAAAATCAGTACTCTGTCTCTCCCTGAACTAAATTATTATACATACGAGTATAGAGTATTATACATTAGTAATAC
>NW_017152823.1:0-260 GCF_001652005.2 Ceratina calcarata
ATATTTAATAGCAATGACTGCACAATATGTAGTAATTTAAAGTAGTATATTAAGATATCTTAACGCAATTCTGATATACTACTGCATAAAATGCACTGGTAAAAAACAATTAAAAAGTTCCAAATATCATTCGATAAGTGTTGGCTGAATCATTCAGTCGACTAGTTAATTAGTCTATTCACGTCACGCCACAGTGTTACGCCACGATTTTCGTCCAACTCCGCTGGAATGAAAGAAACGTCCCCGTAGTATAGTGTACG
>NW_017152824.1:0-260 GCF_001652005.2 Ceratina calcarata
ACAGTCAATACGCGGAACACTTAGAACCGCGGAAACCTAGAGACGAGATCGGCGGCGGCGATTCCCGAATCTTCGCGATTAGCGCGGGATAGTCGGTGTTCCCGGGACGATCGAGGTGATCGCGAGGACCGCGACCTTGACAGGTCTATAGTTCGAGCTCTCTTCCGGTTCACCGAAATGTAAGTCCTGCATTTATTACGATAAATACTCCGTAATAAGTCCGCTCTGCACGCGTCGCGATTGATTGATATTTCGGGTTG
>NW_017152826.1:0-260 GCF_001652005.2 Ceratina calcarata
AATATCATCTCTACTTACCGGTCCCAGGTTAACCAATTCACAGAGGTAATAGATATCGATTTGGAAGGAACCGTCTCTTGGAATAGTGATAACAGGTGCAGGAACAAGTGTCTCTTTGATCGGAGATGAGAAATATTTGGCATATTTGTTCGTGTCAATTGTGGCAGACATTAGAATGATTTTTACCAAACGCGAATTCGTACGCAAGAACTTTCGTACAACGAGAAGTAGAAAGTCCATGTCTTCTTCTCTTTCGTGAA
>NW_017152827.1:0-260 GCF_001652005.2 Ceratina calcarata
ATTGATGTACATTACTTTGGTATTTTGCGAATCTGAAAATGAATGAAACAGTTGTTGACGTCAAATCAGATTAATCTATTATCTTCTATCTATCTTGTTGTGTCCATCATAACAGGTGGAGTCATTTTCATTACTCATAGTCAGATTGTGGATTTTTGTGCAAAGCAAAATTCTTGTGATATCAATTTAAAAAGTGAAATCCAACTTGACATTTCTTTTATCTTTCTAAAGTAATGACGTGTATTATAATTATTCTTTTG
>NW_017152828.1:0-260 GCF_001652005.2 Ceratina calcarata
CTATTCCTTCTTCATTCTTATGACACTGATGCACCTAATAATTCATAGTACTTTTTGTCCTCTTGCTAGGGCATTTTCAAGTAACTTTATACGTTTATATCTGCTTAAATATTTATTTCGTATCCTCATAATAGTCCTATTCTTGAACTACGTAGTGTGATGACGTAGCTTCAACCTAATCTGAATGCGCACTGCGCATGCTCTACCTTTTAAGCCAAGGCTGATTGGTTCTATTCATCAAATGCTAGTCAGTCTACTAC
>NW_017152829.1:0-260 GCF_001652005.2 Ceratina calcarata
GTGTCATTTCTGCGGAGATTTTTGGAGCGAACCGCAAACCGACGATACATTAGATATTAATAGAGGTGCCGTGTGCGGTACATTATTAACAGGGACTGGGCACAGGCAGTTAGAGGAATTTTTATCTGCTATAGATGTTCCTTGCATGGATAATAAAACATGTAGTAAATATCACGCCGAAATATCGGAAGCCTTCGATGCCGCTGCCGCAGAAGAAATGCGAGTGGCTGGCGAGGAAGAGAAAAAATTAGCTATCGAAA
>NW_017152830.1:0-260 GCF_001652005.2 Ceratina calcarata
TGGGGGATTATTATTAATTAAATCACTGTTTAAATCTCGTGCTCAGATCGCGGAGTTCATCTCATTAGTCTCTCCAACTCTAGACAATATTTTTCTTATAGACTATCGTGTGTGAGCGTATATATATATATACGATAATAAGCGACACATGGAACTACTTTTGCGAATATCTCGAAAACGCGTGGCCAGTTGCGGGTACTTATACATATATATATATTTATGTTGTCCTAGTGGAGTATTAAGAGTGTACAAAATTTCAA
>NW_017152831.1:0-260 GCF_001652005.2 Ceratina calcarata
TATGAGTTAAGGAAATAACAATTACATTTGCAAGAGAGATTCCGCAAGTGTCGTCGCAAGGAAATCCCGAGGATTTCGATGCGCGAGCGATAAACTTGCCTTTTCGACACTTCAAGAGGTACCTGCAAGTGAACAGCGGGGATCTGACCCGTACTTTTGGTCCTCGAGCTGCCGATTCTCTGATAACTGTACAGAGCAGAGGTGAGGAACCTTTTCAACACTACAGGCCACGTGTAAATGAATGAGTAATAAAGGAGGCC
>NW_017152832.1:0-1383 GCF_001652005.2 Ceratina calcarata
ACCTAGGCTCCCGCTCAAGGTCGTGTCGCGCGCGCGACACAGTTGAGCATGCCTGTTCTACGAGCAGGTGCACTGACCAATGAAGAAGTAAGTTCAACTCTGATTCTTTTCACATTTTTCATAACTTTACCTATCCTGTAATTTATAAAGTTGTTTGTTATTTCATTGAGCATGTTACATTTGTTCAGTGAACGTAAGTAACGACTAATCGCTTTCATTCCTCTAATATTTAACCAATTTATGAGTTCGTTTTTACATGCAACTTTTCTTTAAATCTATGTAATAACTGCGATAGACTACGGACGCGTATACCTGTATTTATTACTCGCCTTATCAGGTAACGCATATCTCGTATTTCAATCTATCTCCCGTCCTAAGAATAAGCCATCCTCCATTTCCATTTTAATAGCATGCTCGTTATCATCGTTGCCACTTACTCTAAATGAAGAGAAAACATTACTTGAAGATTCGAAATCAAAAACCGAAGTACGGTACTTAGGGTACTTCTGGGTTCTGGGATATCGGTTGGATCTTATCAATCAATGTTTATTCCGCTTTATATCTGATAAGTCGTGTACTTAATAATGAAGAATATTGTTCTCTCTTACGATGAGTGTGATAATTCTCAACTGCGGTGACATAAAGTGATTCATTGCGATCTGATAGGACGATTCATTTTAGTTTAATTGAAGAGACTATTCATATTTCCCGTTGTTACGTTTTTCGCTACTAAGATGATCGGAAATTGGTTGATAACCTGCATTGAAAGAGAGACGGGTGTGGGCGGGAAGCTGAAGAAGGACTGGGACCTGCGGGTACGACGTAATGACAAAAATAATAAAAAATACTGGCTTTCAAAGTGACTGCTTCTTTACAAAGTGATTGTTGAAGTTCCAAAATTCGATTGTTTGTTTATATTAGAAAGGAATTATACACAAATCAATGAGATGCCAAAGATAAATTTTGCACGGATTTGACACGTTCAGTTCAACGTTTAGCAATTACCAGAACCAACAGAGATCTGCCCTGTCCAATTCAACGTTTAACATGTACTTGTAAGATAAAGAAAGAACCATTTCAACGCTAGCAAATACGTAATGAAGGCCAGCCAATATTATGAGATGTTTGCATTATTGTTAAAGTTATGTGCGAACGTAATTTTTTTGTTTTATTAGATTAAGTACACACATTTGATGAGTGCCAGTCATTCATGATTCTATCTTGCTGATTTTCATTCAAATGTGATAACAAGTATATATATTTTTGCGATTAGATTTAGAAATAGCCATGATGATTAACAAAATAGGTGAGAACCGTTACACCTCCTTGGAATCGTCGTCGTTCCTAGGGAGTGAATGGGCGTGAGTGTACACAGTCAAACTC
>NW_017152832.1:3613-5432 GCF_001652005.2 Ceratina calcarata
TTTCGGAATAGAACTCCTACAATTGTAATAAAATTATAACTACAGTTCAGAAGTGGGATATACACACATGCTTAAGTATTTATAATCAAACGTGAAAGTGATAACAAGTGATTGTTTCAAAAATGGTCGAATGATGCAACGAGAAGCAAATACTTTCGATCGTATCAGGCGGTCGCGAAAGAGCAAACACGAACGCCGTGACAGAGAGCGTTCACCGCGGAGGGGGAGTCGATCTATGACTCTCAAAAATCGGGATCGTGAACGATCTAGGAGACGGCCTCGTCCAAGGAGTCCGTACGACGAAAGAGAAAGTCGGCATACGAGTTCAAGGCATCGGAGGACACCGACCGACGAGAGTCGTACGACAGAGTTGTATCCAGGAAATCGGGTAATGGTACTTCAGCATCGGGTGAGTCCGATTTTGCACGGTTGACCATAACTTCACCGGATTAGAACGGGCTCGACACGATCTAAGCGCTACGCGAATGAGAGGGTTATATTAGAACTTAATTCAGAAACGAGAGATTTATCGGTACGAGAATTGTTAATAAAGATGGTTAAAGAGAATTAACGAGTTGGGCAAAGTATTTAATTGGGACGATATAGACAAAGTATTTTTTGCTGCAATTAAATTACAAGACGTGGTAAGAAAATGGTACGACGGGCTTCTGAGATCTCTACTGACGTGGAATGAATTCTCGGTCGCGGTTGCTAGACAATTTGCCAGGGAAGAAAATTTCGGTGGATTAATGGAGTATGCGGTATTATATAAAAGTGTGCCGGGGCAGAGTTTACAATCGTATTGCTTTGAAAAAATAAGGAGATTAAATAAATTGAATTTAATCGTTCCTGAAGACAAAGTAGTCGAATTGGTAATGCATGGCATCCATGATGAACAAATTAGAATGAATTTGATGATGGCTAAGAAGGAGATGATACCGGAGCTTACGAGATGTTTAAAGGCACTTACCGTCAATATGGCTAATCGTGCCAAAGATGTAAAAGATAGGAAGCGATCTGTCGGATGAGAGCAATTTAAATTTAAAGTTGGAAGTTTTGACCCTGCTGCTTGTTTTCATTGCGGGAAAAACGGTCATAGGCGTGTTAATTATCCTAGTTTGAATGAGGAGGGAATAAAAGCGGAAAGCAGAGGGAAAGGGACAGATGAAAAAAAGAATCAGGAGAGTAGCGCTGCGACAACGGATAAGGCTAACATAGTTAAATGCGGCTATTGCAATATATCAGGGCACAGGGAGATTTAATGTTATAAGAAGCTTAATAGGTTAGATAAGGAAAGGAATCAGAAGAACGCATGATTAACCGGTTCGCACGCGTCATCGTGTAAAGGAGGCGAGAATTGTTCGGTAGAAGTACTCGAGGTCGAAACGATGACAGTAAATATACCCTTGAAAAGATGTTTAGAAGGGAAAGAAGAGAAACCGATTAAAATATACATCGACTTGGGAAGCGCGTGTTCGTTGATTCGAGAAACTGTAGCCCAAGTATTAAGTCTGAAGTTTAAAGAAACCACAGAGACATTGTCTGGGTTCAATAATACGTTAGCAATACCAATAGCTCGATCAATGGTTAAAATTCGTATTGATGACATCCATGTTAAAGTAAAACTTCTTACTTTACCGGATAATCAACTGTCCAAGGATTTAATTGTTGGTCGGGATATTTTGGTTAAGTTAGGTTTGTTGGCGATAAGTGATTGTACTGGAGTAACGTTTACTGTTAATAAAACCGGTACAAACAGAACGCGAGAAGTTAATGTCGTCGACAGCGATAACAGAAAACCGATATATTAGACTGATGT
>NW_017152833.1:0-260 GCF_001652005.2 Ceratina calcarata
CAACGTTGCAGGAACACTACTTTGCAATATTAAATCTTGCAAGGAATATTACAGCGACGTTACAGGAACATTGCTTTGCAATATTAAATCTTGCAAGAAATATTTCAGCAACGCTGCAGGAACAGTACTTTGCAATATTAAATCTTGCAAGAAATATTTCAGCAACGTTGTAGGAACACTACTTTGCAATATTAAATTTTGCAAGAAATGTTGCAGCAATAATGCAGGAACACTACTTTGCAATATTAAACCTTGCAAGG
>NW_017152834.1:0-260 GCF_001652005.2 Ceratina calcarata
TCCTTTTGTTTGTCCTTTTGATATAAAATTTTATATAGTATACCACCATTTACCGAGATGAGTCATCTTGAAACTTATTGTCATTAAATTATTGTTATTATCATCAGTTTATTATCCAATATTCACCAATAAAAACGTAAAAATTGCTACGTCTTTCTTTAAATGACACAGTAATGTGAAAAACAAGTCATTTTTACCCCTGAGATATACATACGTCAAATCGGTAGTTCTAATATTAATAGGAAAAATCTTTTGGACGG
>NW_017152835.1:0-260 GCF_001652005.2 Ceratina calcarata
CGGATCTTACTTTTGACAACATGAGCAACAATCAATCCAATAACCTGTCTATGATTTAAGTAAGGGAGGTATAAATATATAAAATTGCCTACTGGGAGGCTTCCGAAACGATTATCATTATAACGCGACCCTATGAGAAGAGAAATTGGAGAAATTGGAGAATCCAATGAATCGACGCTGGAGAATCCTTAACGACACTCAAACCATATTAACACGTAAAAGACTGATAGTATGTAAGGTTGGAAGGAGCGAATTGACAA
>NW_017152836.1:0-260 GCF_001652005.2 Ceratina calcarata
ATTTTAAATTTTAACCATATTTGGTTTTAAAGAATTAAAGAAAATAGAAAGTAAGTATAATATTTAAAAAATTTTCTAAAAATATGAGATTTTAATTTTCATTCTTTTTCCCTTAATTTCGTATAGTACTGTGCGTGTGGTACATGGTATAACATATAAAATATGCTAAAACTGGTTGGTTTTATGTATAAATAATTTATTAATCGACGGATTTCTAATTCTAAGTAAAGAAAAATTTGTATTAGTTTTACAATAATATA
>NW_017152837.1:0-260 GCF_001652005.2 Ceratina calcarata
CTTTTTACTTCATGGCTAAATATGGAAATACAAAGCGAAAATCGGTATAGTGAACGAGCGTTGCGTTATCACTGAACTCTTATTTTTTCCTCACAAAATTTTGATCCTTTCACCCATAATTGCGTCACAAATGACATGTGTAGAAAGTGTTCCATTTCATTTAAGACCCGCCTTACCAAACGTAATGAAAATCATTTAATTTACGTGTTTAATTGTCTTCAATCATAATCCAATCTCATGCTCGATTGCACTGATTATTG
>NW_017152838.1:0-260 GCF_001652005.2 Ceratina calcarata
CCGTTGTATCTTGTTCCTCACAATTTTGTGAATGAACCCCCATGGGTCCTTGTTCCCTTCTTCTTTGACAACATTCCTCCAACTTAAGTCTTCAGACTTACGTATTTCCACCGTGTACCTGTTCCTAGCCTCTCTGTACCTTTCCTTGTATTCCACCATCCTTTCTACTATTCTAGTTCTCCTTGCTCTTGCAAGCAAGGATTTAAACTTCCTGGCTGTCTTCCGCAAGTCATTCAACTGCTCCGTCCACCACGGAACCG
>NW_017152839.1:0-260 GCF_001652005.2 Ceratina calcarata
CTTGACTCACATTTATCATTATATCTCTTCTGGAATGAAGACAAAGATTGTCATTTCTTTGCAATACGAGGCAATAAAAATTCTAATCTTCGCGATTGGTGAAAAGCCTCTTTCTACGAGGAACAATAGATGCGATAATAAGTAGAGTTTAATAAAACATGCGAGGATAGAATCGAAAGATACAGTGATAAGATTTATGGATCTAGTGAAACACGAAAGCGCGTGGATTCGGTGGTTTGTTTCGTGCATCGTGAACCGCG
>NW_017152840.1:0-260 GCF_001652005.2 Ceratina calcarata
TATTATATAATAATAATATGTTATATTAAAATATATATACTATATAATAATATATTATATAATATATGATATAACTATAAAAAGAAAACAGCAGGCGGTGCTATTCATTAACTAGGTAACGATTTTACGAGTATGTCGGATATATCCGTCGTTCGTCTCCAGAGGTCGATCATTGAATGTCGGATATATCCCACGTTCGGCTCCTCGTATTTTCATGTGGATGACGGATATATCCGTCGTTCGGAGCGAAAGGGTTAAAA
>NW_017152841.1:0-260 GCF_001652005.2 Ceratina calcarata
CTCTCATTGGTCAGTGTTTTTCGTTAATAATTCAAAAACCGTGCGTCACTTTGAATTTTGACAAAGGAAAGTATTGTTCAGAAACTCCTACAGAATCACTAACACTTTTTCTGGGACACCCTGAATAACGGAAAGAGTGATAAACGTCCATCGTCTGTTTATGATTCGACGCGTGATTAACTAAAATGATTGGATCGAGTTTGCCGCAGGTATCGGCTGGAGCGACTTACCTTCATTGTTTAGCTGAAGGTTGAAAAAAA
>NW_017152842.1:0-260 GCF_001652005.2 Ceratina calcarata
ATAAAAAGCAGTACACCATTACTAATAATACAAGCTAATATTAATCATGCTGTTGCAGCACAAGCCTTAATCGAAAAGCACATCGTAAATAATAAAATTAGTATTGCTTTGATCTCTGAGCCACACAATCCATGTAAGAACGGTTGGTTTGGTACACGAGACAACAAGGCTGCTATTATTATAAATAGTCCAACAATTACCAATCCATCAATCATCGATAGTGGTAATAATTACTTAGCAATGTACATACATTCCATAAT
>NW_017152843.1:0-1326 GCF_001652005.2 Ceratina calcarata
TCGTCAAACTTCAGCCATTATGAAATTAAGCAAATTTCTTATAGAAGTGATAGTTCTGTAATACATTTTATGATTCATGTATTATTAGACGTCGATGGTTATTCAGTTCAATCGTATACAATGTGTATACATGAATTCTCGTTAGGTTTCGATCGACGTGAGTCAGTCAGCGCAATAGCAATCGTATCTGTATTTATCAGCGTGACGAACACGAAACTTCAATGGCTGAATACTAAAAATTAAATTTGTGTTCTACTGCTTTGCATTCCTCATTTTATGAATCATTTTCTAAAACAACAAAACTTAAATTAATTATTCATTCTTAATTATTGTTTATTATTTATTATTATTATTATTTATTATTATTATTATNCAATAGGTTTTAACGAACTCGTGTATTAATAATAAATAAATTATTGTGGTTAATTAAAATTATTGTGGTTAATTAAAATTATTGTGGTTAATTAAATGGACGACAAAGGTTAAGATTTATTGGAGCAGTAGCTTTATTTTCCTACTAATACAGATTCGTTACGTGTATGTATATTATAATTTGTCTTAATACATTCATAAATACGTGATTCTAACATTTACATACATTCCCTCTTGTCTCCTGTTTGTTCCAAGTGTACATAAATAGAGTAATCGCTTAATGAGACTAATAGGTACATACATATATTACCTTGTATATTAGTAGAAAAAAAGAAAGTGTTACATTAGGTTTAGAACAGAGTATAATGAGACTAGTGAATCAATCGCACAATCATTTACCTGTCGGTCACGATTATCATTTAATTAATATACATTATAATATATTGTTTGCTTAAAAATGAAAATTGCACTTCAATTATTATCCACGCTACGAGTTAATTTGTAGGCGGTTTAAAGAGATCACAAAATTAATATATTCTCTCGTGATTGATTAAATGTCAATTTTTATTCATTTGATCAGATCTGTCTCCTCCATATTGAGGAGCCATTTTAAAAATTTGTTCGATTCATTTGTCTGTTTCAAGCTCAATTCAAAATGAGCTCATTCGCATTCTGCACGACGTGATTACAGTCATTATGTAAAAACATAAGGCGTGTTCTTGCGCATCCATTTAAACAACTAATCACGGACGCTTCCACTCGTCGGCCATTTTCCATTTCTAACCAATCAGGCTTCATATTAAAACAGAGCAAATTTTAAAATTGTTAATATATCAAAAATTTAATTCTCAGAGTGTAATATATATGCGTGTTCGGACTCAAACAATAGGTCATCGTATTTCCAATATGGCCGACGAGTGGGAGGCGCAAAATCATGATTACAGTTACACGACT
>NW_017152844.1:0-260 GCF_001652005.2 Ceratina calcarata
GGTGTTTTGGCTATACAGTCAATCCCAAAAGTTTATGTGCCTTAGAAAAACGCATGTCCTATAATTAAAGAGAAATCAGACGTCGGCAGAATAATGCTAATAATAAATAGCTACGTGCTAAAAAGTATAGAAGGAAATGTACCATTAAGTATTGACGCTGACGAAAATTTTTTCTTTTCAAAATTTCGAAAAATGCTTCAAGTACAAGTTGTTTTCCTTCTAATTTCGATATTTAACGAGTTACGTATGATTATTTGGCA
>NW_017152845.1:0-260 GCF_001652005.2 Ceratina calcarata
TTCCGATACGAAGTTTCGCCCATTGTCGGTCAGTATTGTTTTCGGTGCTCCGTATCTACAGATGTAGTGTTTTAAAAAGGCATTTGCACAACTTTCCGCGGTATAATTGCTTAGTGGCCAAGCCCAACTATGCTTTGTTAATAAACATTGTACGGTTAGTATATATTTGTGTCCCCGGTTTGTTTCTTTGAGCGGTCCAACTATATCCATTGCAATCTTATCATTAAATTTCTTAGGAGTATCTGTCAATTCTAAAGGTG
>NW_017152846.1:0-260 GCF_001652005.2 Ceratina calcarata
AAAGTATCAACAGTAAAATGCAATCTCCGCGAAAAGTCACACGTGTTCTAAATATAGTAGATTCTCTGATTTTGATATGTAGCTACTCACATTAAAAGGTACTCTAACTGGAATACGTTTCAGAGCTTTTGCATGTGTTAATCGTTGCATATTTGAATTGTTTATTTTTAACAATATTTCTGATAATACTTATTGCTGATGAAATATGTTCCTTATATAATTATTCATTATTGTACAAAATTTGAAAATACTGACAATAC
>NW_017152848.1:0-260 GCF_001652005.2 Ceratina calcarata
GAGATTTTCAACACCTGCTTAAAACAGAGAGCTTTTCCACCAAGCTGGAAGTCAGTGAAGCTAATCCTTCTAAGCACACCAGGGAAGCCTCCTGACGACCCGTCAGCATATAGACCAATCTGTCTCCTAGACGACTTAAGTAAATTATTCGAAAGAATAATAGGAAACAGGATCGAAGAAGTGTGCAATTCAAACCCTGATGCTCTTGTACAATGGCAATTCGGGTTTAGAAAGGAGAGGGGAACGATAGACGCAATAAA
>NW_017152849.1:0-260 GCF_001652005.2 Ceratina calcarata
TGTTACCGTAAATATTTGTATAATTACATAATGCTATTACAAAGTTAAATTATATATACAATTTTTCTCCTACATAACAGAATAAAATAGTCGTCAGACCATTGAAAATAGGTTTCTTGCGAACCCAGAGCCAGCATCGAAATAACAGAAATTACCGAGGTTCTGACAAAAAGGTAGTATCATGTTGCGAAATCAATACGGAAAAATTTGAAGAATATCGTTTATCAAGTATAGGAAGATATATAAAAGTCCTATGACTG
>NW_017152850.1:0-260 GCF_001652005.2 Ceratina calcarata
AGTAGAAGGGCACCACAGGGGCAAATTGAGAAAAAAATACAGATAATATTACATTGCATAAAAGATGTTTAGACAAAAATATAAACTTTTCTACTAACTCGCTGGAATATCATTTATTGACCTAGTCACCATGGATAGAAGGATTTCTGCGTTCGGCTTTCACTCCGAGAGCGAAGAACTACGTGAAAATAAAGTTCAAATCGTGGGTTCTCCTGTTTCCAAAATTAGAGACAAAAAAGAAACAGTTTTAAGTATTACGA
>NW_017152851.1:0-260 GCF_001652005.2 Ceratina calcarata
CTACAAATCTTCCTAAATTCAGTGACTTATAAAATAAAAGAACGTTTTGAAATGAACAGTGAATGGACTAGAATCTCTTTATCGCAACTGAAATTTTATTCGAATATGTTTGGTAAACCGGCAGCTGGGAGAACCTTGACGAAGGCTTGGAAATCAAGGTTTAGACGCCGAAAGTCAGACAATTCCTTTAGTTTGAGAACTACGTTGATTTATTAATTTTATTATTATTAAATCATTAAGATTTTCAAATACAATAGCGC
>NW_017152852.1:0-260 GCF_001652005.2 Ceratina calcarata
TTGAAATAATGACCAGAGCGCGATAGATTGAACTTTCCTCTTTCTGAAAAGGTACTTGACGATCAAAAAATATTCTCATTTAAGGACGAAAAATTTGGAATCGTAAATTCATAGCCTAGCCATGCTTTTCCCATGATTACCGATAAAACAGAGCAAAAATGTGTCAAGTTTAATTGGCCCATTACGAACGAGGCGGCACCTTTGTAGGTTGCCGATGTTAAAAAGGTTATCTTGGCACATGGACTGATACAAATAGATAC
>NW_017152853.1:0-260 GCF_001652005.2 Ceratina calcarata
AATTTTGTGAAAAGTAAAATTGGCGTGCAAGTTGACGAATTACATACATGCGGCATAAAGATTTTACACTATAAAATAGAAAAATAGCGATTTGTTAATTCATAGACGGAGAACAAAACGAATCCTGTAGAAAAAAGCAGAATAAATATAAAAGGTTGGCTTCATATCAAATAACGTGACGGTTTGTTGCGAAAAAAGCGATGTGTGTCCGGAATAGAAGATAGATTTGATATACATATTACATATGTGATAGTTAGATG
>NW_017152854.1:0-260 GCF_001652005.2 Ceratina calcarata
CAGGGCTATAACACAACTGTTCCGCCACCAATCCGTAAGTCAAACCCTGTACAAATCCATACGTTGTACTCGCGAGTACCGATCAAGCGATCGTTTCTTATTTAATAAGCCACTGGTCTGGCAACGTTCTATTGCGCGGGTTCATTTTGTATGCCATACCGATACGAGTCCGGTAGAGTCGCGTCCTTCACTTATAGGACTGATCAAGATAGTCTCACAACTTATTCGTTATAGAAATATATTTTTGTTATCCACCTATT
>NW_017152856.1:0-260 GCF_001652005.2 Ceratina calcarata
CTATATAACATTGTTATTACATTTTACTGAAGATTATAGGTGGCATTCAAGTGACACGTCATCAGAAAGAAGAGAATTAAAATGTGTAATCTCTCGGTTGAATTAAAAATCGTGCTTTTTAAACTTAATAGAAAACTTAAATTTTTCGAACTTGCACACAATAAATTTACGTAATAAACAATTGATGCAATTTAATATTAAACGTAACTGAAAAACATGTGTATACGAAATAATATTTTCCTCTCTTGCCAGGGCATAAA
>NW_017152857.1:0-260 GCF_001652005.2 Ceratina calcarata
CGGTTAATATCTATTTCAATTATATACCCGTTTCCAAATAAAATCCCACAACTTGTGGGCTCGTCCGGGATTAGCCAAGGAAACGGTGTGCCGATTGAGTTAGATTAATTGGTGAAGTCCAAGTTGATAACGGTGTTTAAGTGTGAAATGTCCCATGAGTGAAATTCGAGAAAAGCTGATCAAATTCAAGATTCCTGACTTGAAGGACAAATTAAGATCACTGGGATTGAAAACTAGTGGAACAAAGGCTGAGTTAATCA
>NW_017152858.1:0-260 GCF_001652005.2 Ceratina calcarata
AAGAAGAAAGAGGAAACAGAATAATTCTGTACAAAGATAACAAAATTAAGTAATATAACTTGAATTAAAAATAAAGCTGAAGAGATTAAGATTAAGGGAACAAACAGTTAGATCGCTTTTGATGTAACTACTTGAATTTTCGAATTATTCGAAGCAGCAAATAATCACGAACGGCTTACGATATGACTGTTTATTGCACCGAACTAATTTTGTTCTTTTAGAGTCACGTTGAAATCAAGCTGACCGTTTGTTGCCCTGAG
>NW_017152859.1:0-260 GCF_001652005.2 Ceratina calcarata
TTTAAAAATACAATTAGAAATGATTAAAATTTCTTCCCTCTTGTGAACCGTCGTTTTGGGAAACGTCGTGAAAAGGGGATACGAAATATGTATAAAGTTTCAGAGGCAGTGGGCAGATCCCTTTGAAACTGCTACCAGTTGAACACACAAGCTTGTAATGTTGCTTACTTTTCACTTCATATGCAATTTCTCTCTTTTCCTATTCACATAGAATCAGAATTTTTCTAGAATAAAATTCGCACTTTGTTATTTCTGTTTTC
>NW_017152861.1:0-260 GCF_001652005.2 Ceratina calcarata
TAAATGAAGATACACATAACACATGTCCGCCTAGCACGGCGGTCGCCGGAAGAAGGAAGACTTCTGGCGGTTCAGTAACGCACGCAACGCCATCATGCATGCATACATACATACAATAATTTCCGCGGACTTCGAACATCGTTCTAATAGTTTATATATAACTACCACTTCCTGATGGCAAAGAAGGACGTGAAATTTTTATTGAAGATTGTTGGAAATAAGTAAATATTACATCTTGAATATAAATGACTATCTCTCAA
>NW_017152862.1:0-260 GCF_001652005.2 Ceratina calcarata
TGCTCTAAGTGATCTGACTGTGGACACTGCGGGCGGGACAATCGCGGGGCATGTTGCACATAGACACTCGCGGCCGGGACAATCACGATGCATGTGTTTGTGCGTGGAGGTGTATGTTATTTCTGGACACTGCGGACGGGACAATCGCGGTGCATGTGTACTCGTGTGGATATTTCATTTCGGTGCATAGAAAAGGGCATTCACCTTCCTGACTTGAAAATCCCATAGAGCGAGTTTCGATGCGCTCTTGCGGATTGTGC
>NW_017152863.1:0-260 GCF_001652005.2 Ceratina calcarata
CCGTGCGACCTGATAATTCCTCATTTATCCTATCATCATCCATCAATTATCAACATCTATCATTTCCCCATCCATTCCATGTGAATAACGATTAAGTGTATTAATTGTTACTCATAATAACCCACGAACAACAATTTCCTTGCATTGTTATTCATGTAGTTTGATAAACGCTTCGTACTGAGCGGAGCGCTTGTTTCGGGTTGTACCGGGCGGTCGGATCCGAGCCAACGCTCCCGAGCCGGAGCGCGCGCGAACCGAGC
>NW_017152864.1:0-750 GCF_001652005.2 Ceratina calcarata
ACTCTTCACTTAAAAATTTTCTAACACTTACACTGTTGTTCCTGCACACTAACAGACACACATGAGAACGTCTCCGAAAGGAGCCGATTGTTTTTCATTCACAAAATGAATTTCACTATCCGCGTGGCCTGTGAATTACACGATGCGCGAAGAGCGCGACTCGATCGGGTTGACGCTTTTTGTATCGTCATCGGTGAACAACCATGTTCGCGTTATGCGAACAACTAAATCATTTCGTAATGCTCTGTTGGATTTTTCGGGCTCCTTTGTTGAGTTGAGGTGCACGATTCGATACCTACTGATCCGTCTCTCATAATTTTCCTTCGGAAGAATTTTCCCCACTCGATGGCCAAATTCGTTAGTGAAAATGTTTTTGTCATAGCCGTAGACACATTGTACGCAGGTAAAAGCCGTGCCATAATCCGTACGGAAGAACTTTCGCCAGCTTATTGTTTTCGATCTACCTTAAAAACACGTGTTCAATAATAGAAAGTACCTCTGACTAGTTGAACGTAGTAAAAGATGTCCTTCTACCTTTAGTTACCACTAATGCCAGATGGGTGCATACCGGCGGGTCGTACTTTACGCGTTCAACTAGTTATACATTAAGGGAAATCGAAAATAATAAGCTGGCGAAAGTTCTTCCATACGGATTATGGCAGGGTTTTTACCTGCGTACAATGTGTCGGGTTGGATTTTCAAGTCGAGATTTTACTCGACTTAAGACCACACGTACAGGTCACGTACAGG
>NW_017152864.1:1540-2509 GCF_001652005.2 Ceratina calcarata
TCCAAGTACGGTTAATAATATTGTGCGATAAATATGTTCATATTTTTATTTCAACTTCGAGGGATCTCATGATATTTTGTCGAGAGTCAGCAGATCGAGGAACAAAAGTACGTGTCAAACCCCCCGATATTCACTTTCAGGTAGTTCCTTAGGTGCCAAAAGGGCAATGTTGACGCGTGAGCAAAGAATGTTTATTATTTTCAAAGATAACTTTGTAGTATGCTCACTCCATACGCATACTTAAATGCGAATGGATAGTTGGATGGAGAAATAACTGATGAATTGCATTTTAAATAATGTTGAATATATTTCTTTACAATTTTAACAAAGTATCGGATGTATGTGCTTGTATGTTTTTAGTTACAAGTACGGTATCGAAGTGAAGTTCCGTGTCTTGTTTTGAAAAGTGTGAGCGTCTGATTTTTGGTGTGATGGTGGGAAATTTTGGAGAAGTGATGGTGATTGGTTACGTTTGAATTGCGATGAAAGCTATTGGTTTGGCGAATGTTGTAGGCGTGCGTTTTTTAGGAATTGCTATTGGTGTTTTGGCAGCTAAGACTGATCCGCGTGGAGTGTCGGTTGGGGTGCAGGTAATTTTCCGCATGTGGCTGACGATGACGGTCAAGACAGTTTGAGTGGGTTCCGGACGGTGAAAGATAATCTTTATAGTTATGAGGGTAGCTGTGTATTTTACGTTTGAATTTTTTGGGATATCTTAACGGTTATTGCTTTTCTACTCCACTGCACCTAATGTTTTGTACGTGTCTTTTTATAATTTGGTATTTCATTGTTACGAAGTAACAGACAATTTTATGGCTGGTGGGTCGAAATCCCCAAGATTTCTTGGCGACGTATTTTTCGATCTTACTGTCGAAGCTTCCTTCAACTTGCAAATAGCAAATATATTATTATTGCACTAAAATTGATAATCATTATTTTTTTAATTCGTATTCACTTTATTCACTTTTA
>NW_017152865.1:0-260 GCF_001652005.2 Ceratina calcarata
TATTAACTTGTTTGTTTCTAAGTACCACCGAAGGCGCTTGTTTATAATTCTTTCTAATATTTTACAAAGACAGCAAGTTAAAGCAATAGGTCTATAGCTGTTTATGTGATTTTTATTTTTGTTCGGTTTGGGAACAGGCACCACAATTGCTTCTTTCCACTTTTGTGGGAATACATTGTTTAACCATATACAATTGTACAAACTTAGAAGATATTCTACTGCTTTGGTAGGTAGGTTTTTTATAAATATATTGGGGATTT
>NW_017152866.1:0-260 GCF_001652005.2 Ceratina calcarata
ACTTGGAGTTTTTGAATTACATCCTTCGGAAGTCCGCCAATTTGAACGCTCGTTTGCAAACGAACGACATATTACTAGACTCTTTGTATTCAGAATGTGCAGACTTTCTATTAGGGGTAGCAAGAAATTTTATGCAACCTGATGTTGTAACAAGCAACGACTTATATTCAGTAGATCCGTATGATGCACAAAATTTATTACCAACGGATGAATTGTACATCGGCCACAATGCACTTGATCTTGTTTCTGAATTCATCTCA
>NW_017152867.1:0-260 GCF_001652005.2 Ceratina calcarata
GACTCCCTTGACGGATTCCGCGAAGGTTAAACCCTGTTTAGACCCCGAGGGGCCTTTGGGAGTTTTGTAATCAGGACCAGTTGGCACTCCCAATAGGGGATAGTCTAAGTGAAGCCCACCTGCTCTATGGGCAGACACATCTCTATTGTCGTATCTATAATTTTTGAAATTTTTGTTTAGGCCTTCCCTGTTATTTAAATAATTTACTAGTTCGGGACATTTGGAAAAATTTGCTGTATGCCCACCTCCGCAATTTGCAC
>NW_017152868.1:0-260 GCF_001652005.2 Ceratina calcarata
CTTATCATATTTAAAGGTTTTACGACGTCCTGAATAGTTGTTGCCGAAACTCGTACTTGATTCAAATGGGATTAAATATGGTAATCGTCAGCACGACAGCAGTTCAGGTAAAGAAATTTTCTTTCCCTCTGTTTTGAATAAAATATACTTCACGATGTTACATTAATATTAAAAAAATGCACTAAAATATATCTGGTATTTAGTTAGTTATGTTTTTTGATCGACCGACCGATGTTGTGAGACTCGTCGCTTACCTTGCG
>NW_017152869.1:0-260 GCF_001652005.2 Ceratina calcarata
GTAATCACTTTTCCCGTAAGTAATAGCAGTACTTACAACTTGCATTTGAAGTATTTCTCGATATTTTGAAAAAAAAAAATTTTTCAATTTTTTCGAGATTTGTTCAAGGGGTACCCTTTCAAATTTTGTGAAATTTTCGTTTTTGGCCAATAACTCCCAAACCGTTGGAGATACAGGAAAATTGCATACAACCTTTCTTGTAGAAGACGACGAGATCTACAATTTCTGTATAAAAGTTCTTCGCTAGCGTCAACAGTTAA
>NW_017152870.1:0-260 GCF_001652005.2 Ceratina calcarata
TCGCTGCCGCTTCTTCGCTCGTTGTTCAGGCTCCCGGGGCTGTCGTCTTTTTTTTTAATTCCCCGGCTTTGGTACCACGGCTGTTGGAGCTGGCGTTGGCGGTTGTACGGGCACGATGGAGTTTCCCGTGGCCTCCTTGAAGACGATTGAGGCAATTCGCCCATCCGGTCTCCATTTAAGGACATACTGTCCTCCGGCCACTCGACAACGATAACGCCTGGTGGTTACCGGGATATGACCCGGAATCATTAATGGTCCAT
>NW_017152871.1:0-260 GCF_001652005.2 Ceratina calcarata
AAAGTACATTAGTTTCTATTGGAAGTAAGCTGATCTTAGTAGTAGGACGTTTAAGCGTAGAGCACTGAGTCTTTACAGTAACCACACGAATGTGGCCGTCTTTGCCTGGATGTACTTCTACGATTCGACCCAATGGCCATTTCGCTGGTGGGTATCTCTCATCGATAACCAGAACAAGTGATCCTGGTTTAATAGAGGAATTAGCTTGAGTCCATTTATATCTGATCTGATATCGTTGCAAATGTTCCTTTGACCATCTC
>NW_017152872.1:0-260 GCF_001652005.2 Ceratina calcarata
TGGTAGTTTCGTGATTGACCAGATGGTTCAATTGAAGTGGAGTCACACGTAAAGGAAAGCGACCGCGTGCGATTGTCACTACTACACTATAATTATTTTTTTAGTTTGTGCTCTATTGAAGTTGACTTCGTAGTGCAAGGGGTTAAAGGGAATCGATACTCTGCGATGAAGTTGATAGATTTATCAAAACTCGTCGACAGTCGTTGGTTGCACGTTGAAAAAATCGGACAGTTTAGCCGACGGCAAACCGCGAGTTCAAT
>NW_017152873.1:0-260 GCF_001652005.2 Ceratina calcarata
CCTTCTCTCTCTCTACTGAGCCGAAGTTGAGCCGAGCTCGGAGCACACGGATACGATGCGATAGTATGCATGAGTGGTGGGGCTGTGTCTCGTTGGCTCCCTCCCCCTCAAACTGATCAGTCTGCTCTCTCTGTCTCTGTGTCCCGCAATCCCGCAAGTGCCCAATGCCGATTGCTCATCGCCGTCAGTTGCTCTTTGTGCATCATATGTGATGGTTGGTGTCTTTTGTGGTTGATGGTGGATTTTATGAGTCTTCTCTT
>NW_017152874.1:0-260 GCF_001652005.2 Ceratina calcarata
CAAGATATTAACTGTTACTTGGTAATAATAATATATTCAAAATGTAAAGCGTAATAATAGGAAAACGATAATTGAGACAGGCTAGAGTGATTTTTACATTTTTCAAAACTTGCTTACATATATAACATACCATGCAAGAATATAATATTGATTATATCGATATATATTGTGTAAATATAAATTCTTTTACATTTACAAACAGTTATGTTAGGAAAGTATGGTTTGGCGCACTATGTAATGTTGGCAATCGTGAAACGAAG
>NW_017152875.1:0-3295 GCF_001652005.2 Ceratina calcarata
GGAACGTTATTAAAGACTTGAAAATTATAATACGCGGAACGAATCGTATTAATTCATATACCCCTTACACGATCCCGCAAATTGGTGACCCCGACGTGATCGTGAAAAGTGGTGTTAATGTGGTAGATTGGTGTTTATTCGTCTTTCAAGTTTCCGTGGACTCGGGTGTGTGTCGCGCCGCGTGAGTTCGGGCGATTCGTTCATTAATTATTACCGTATACGGACATTGTTTGAACATTTAAAGACATTTTCTAGACGTTAAGGAATAAATATTTTTACGATTAGTGTTGTACAATCGATATTAGTTGAGACAATGGAGACTAACTCGGCAGCAACCGTTTCCACTGCGTCTTCAATAGATCGTGTCGCGGTACGGATCCCAGATTTCTGTCCCGCTGATCCAGAGATGTGGTTTTGCATGATCGAACGAAGCTTTGAGGCGTCTGGTGTGTCGGTGGAAAAAACTAAATTCGGGTATATACTAGGCGCGTTAGACCCGCGTTACGCAGCAGAAGTGCGTGACATTATCGTAGATCCGCCTGACAGTGAACCCTATCAAAAGCTCAAGTCCGAGCTGATTCGTCGGTTAAGTTCGTCGCAAGAGCAGAAGACACGCAGATTATTGGAACTCGAGGAAATGGGTGACAGGAAGCCATCTCAATTTCTTAGACACCTGCGCGGATTAGCAGGTAATGCGGTATCCGACGCGGTTTTACGGACCCTTTGGATGGGTCGCCTACCCACCAGTATGCAGGTAATCTTGGCGACACAGAAGGATGTCGAGCTAAACCTTGTAGCGGATCTAGCCGATGCTATTGCGGATACACTGTCCCCTCGTACCATGATCGCCGAGGCAGCTCCGTCATCTAACAAGTCCAATCAGGATCGTCAGGATTTGGAGGCCTTAATAAATACGAAAATGGCCCAATTAACGGTGTCTTTAAGGCAGGAAATATTAGCTATGCGCCAAGAATTCGGCAATGACGAACGGTTTTCACGCAGATCTGGAAATCGTCGATCTGGTTCAAATATGCGGTCGCGATCTCGTTCAGCCGCTCGGCGCCGTCATGATAGTGCGGGTTTATGCTGGTACCATAACAGATTCGGTAATAAGGCGAACAAATGTATTCAACCATGCACGTGGAGCGGACCTGCCGTGGGAAACGACCAGGGCAGTCGTTAATGGCGGCAGCCGATCCTTGCCCTGTGTCTGGCCGCCTTTTTGTTACGGATCTTGTAACTAGAATTCAATTTTTAATCGATACTGGAGCGGACCTTTGTGTTTTTCCGCGTCGTTTAATGCACGGACATCATGAGAAGTCTTCTTATGAGTTAGCTGCTGCGAACGGTACAGTCATTAATACATACGGCACCACGACACTCACGTTGAATTTGGGTTTGCGCCGCGAATTCATATGGAGATTCGTCATTGCGGATGTCTCCAAGCCCATCATCGGAGTGGATTTCTTGTCCCACTTCGATTTGATGGTAGACATCCGGAATCAGCAATTGGTGGATCGGACAACTTCATTAACTACCCGAGGTCGATCGACAGGCTCAACGAGAGGTTCAATTAAAACTGTAAGTGGCAATTCAATCTTTCATCAACTTCTTGCAACGATGCCAGAGATTACGAGGCCAGGAGGTGTGCCGGTTGAAATCAAACATTCAACAATGCATTTCATCTCGAGACCTTCCCCGGACCACCGGTTTCATGCAAACCGCGACGTCTTGCACCTGGCAAGCTTAAGGCAGCGAAGGAAGAATTCCAGGTTATGATGAAGCTGGGAATAGTTCGTCCTTCGAAGAGTTCTTGGTCATCTCCACTTCATATGGTTCCCAAAAAAGGTGCTGATGAGTGGAGAATGTGCGGAGATTACCGTGCACTTAATGCACGAACCGTACCTGATCGTTACCCAGTTCGACACATTCAAGATTTTGCACAAGCTTTGCGGGGTAAGAAAATATTCTCCACTATTGACTTAGTTCGAGCCTATAATCAAATTCCTGTCGCCCCGGAAGATGTGCCGAAAACTGCCATTACGACACCATTCAGTTTATTTGAATTTCCTTTTATGTCATTCGGACTTCGAAATGCCGCGCAAACTTTCCAACGGTTTATAGACGGAGTGCTCCGAGAATTCGATTTTTGTTTTCCATATATCGACGATATTTTAGTAGCATCAGACTCACCGGAAGAACATCTTCATCATTTGAAGATCCTATTCAACCGTTTGAAGGAATTTGGAATTATCATTAATTCAAGCAAGTGCCATTTCGGAAAACTCCAGGTCAAGTTTCTTGGGTACTTGGTGTCTGAAAAAGGCACGCAGCCGCTACCTGACAGAACCGAAGTCATTAAAGCGTACCCTTTTATTTACTTTTTTAATTAATTATCGAGAATTACTTGCAATTTATCTGGCCATCAAGCAGTTTAGACATATGGTTGAGGGCCGAACGTTTACTATATTTACCGATCATAAACCAATTACTTTCGCTTTTAAACAAAAGATCGATCATTGTTCCCCAAGATAGTTTAGATACTTGGATTTTATAGCGCAGTTTTCTACTGATATTCAACATATTGCTGGAAAAGATAATGTTGTCGCTGACGCATTGTCTCGAATTGAAGAACTTAACGATAATTTGGACTTTGAGACTTTGGCTAATTCGCAGTTGCAAGATAGAGAGATTCAAGACCATCTAAACGAAGAATCATCGTTGCAATTAAAAAAACTCGTGATTCCCGGAACGTCCACAGAGATTTTCTGTGATATTTCTACCAATGTAGCTAGACCGTTTGTTACACAACCATTTCGTCGCAGGGCGTTTAAAATCGTTCACGGTTTAGCGCATTCTGGAGTCAAAGCGACGATCAAACTCATGACTCAACGTTATGTTTGGCCGTCAATTAGAAAAGACGTTCGAGAGTGGACACAGAGTTGTATCCAATGCCAGAAGACGAAAATATCGAGACATGTGGTTTCACCAGCGGGTTCTTTCGATCCTCCTACCGCAAGATTTCAGCACGTGCATGTGGACATTGTTGTACTACCTGTCTCAGAGGGTTACTGATATTGTCTGACCTGTGTTGACAGATTTACCCGTTGGCCGGAAGCTTTTCCGTTGCCTGATCAGGAGGCCGCAACAGTGGCCCGAGCATTTTATGAGGGTTGGATCGTCCGTTTCGGAGCGCCTCTTCGGATTACTACTGACCAGGGCCGTCAATTTGAGTCCAAGCTTTTTACATGTTTGAATATTGCGACAGGTACCGCACATTATAGAACAACAGCAT
>NW_017152876.1:0-260 GCF_001652005.2 Ceratina calcarata
CCCTCAGTCCCTCCCTTACGCCTCTCTTTTCTAATGCCTTCCCTAACACTACCCTGTCTACTGAATCAAAGGCCGCCTTCAAATCCACAACCATCGCTATCATTTTCACTCTCTCTCTTCTAATTCTATCGTTTGCCACGAAGTTTAGGGCATAGATGTTATCTATTGTGCCCATCCCTTTCCTGAAGCCTTTCTGATTCCCCGGTATCATTCCTTTCTCCTCCACTTCCTTTTCCAGTCTCTTCGCTAGCACTGATGTA
>NW_017152877.1:0-260 GCF_001652005.2 Ceratina calcarata
TGTTTAGGTAGACGGTTTGTGAAGTCTCGTCTATCTGTTGATTCAAAAATGAACTTCCTCGCGCTCTTAATTTTCATGAAATACTTCATTTTCATATAAAATCATGAATTTTTACAAAAACCGCTGTTTTTCGGGAACGGTTACGTGACAAAGCGTTTCTGTTTCCGGATTCCTCTTGGCATGAGGAATTCTACAAGAATGACAATGCAAAAGAATGTTCTGTTGCACAGTGTTAAGAGTCTGTGAGAAGGAATCTTCAA
>NW_017152878.1:0-260 GCF_001652005.2 Ceratina calcarata
GAGCGAGTATAATTATAGGAGCAGACGCAAACTCGTATCATGAATTATGGAGAAACACGGCCACAAACGATAGAAGATTAAAATTACTAGGTTTCATAAACAGCAACAACCTGACCTGATTTAACGAAGGCACAAGACCGACTTTTAGCATATCCATTAGAGAGGAAATGATTGATGTCACACTAACATTAACATCAGCAGAGACACAACCGGCAATGAAAGAATGGAGAGTACTAGATGATCCATCATTATCAGACCAC
>NW_017152879.1:0-260 GCF_001652005.2 Ceratina calcarata
TACAAATGATTGCATTGCTACTTTCTACAGAATTGCTGGTAAACTCATATAACAAACTTTCTGCATTATCTATAACGCGTTTCATGGCTTTTTCTATATTGGCATAAAATCCTGCCTTTCGTAATTGGGGAACAGGATTTGCCTCGCCTTCTTTTGATCTTCTGTCACAAAAATATTTTAGCGTGGCACAATCTTGATGCTCACTAAATACGTGGCTAGGTACATTTTGCAAACCTTTAATCAACCCAGCAATTTTGTAC
>NW_017152880.1:0-260 GCF_001652005.2 Ceratina calcarata
TTAATATATTTAAAGTAGAAAACAAGCTAAGAATTACCAATTTTAAACATAAAATAATTGTAGCAACCATAAGAAATTTAAATATGTGTACGCCATTTAAAAATTTTAACGCGCATTCATTGAACAAGATATACTAGACAACCATAAATATGAAATAAGTAAATTAATTATATTAGATGTTAAGTTACGGTACGAAGGTACTATTCAAACATTAAATAATCATAAAACATTTATTAGGAAATTCTTAACAAAAACTATAC
>NW_017152881.1:0-260 GCF_001652005.2 Ceratina calcarata
TTGCCATACGAAATGTCATTTTGCAAACATCGTTGGATTGAAGAAATCGTGAACGTCCAATGCGGATGATTCAGCTTCGTTGCATCTTGCTTCATTTATAATGACAGAAGAGATACTTTTTTCAACGAGATAATGGAATTCATAACTGGCTATGTGTTAACATCAGCATACCGGCCGGAACCAAATGGATCTAATACATAAAAATATCTGCTTATAGTACATCGACACACGAAATAAGAACTTTTATACTGTACGAAGCA
>NW_017152882.1:0-260 GCF_001652005.2 Ceratina calcarata
AAACACGACGCACTCCTGTTTCTATCGCGACGTTCGGTGATTAGTAACTGAACGGCGCTGAGTTAAAGCTACTATTTAAAGTTTTGTACATTTACAGGAATGACTATTGCTCGTGGGTAATTCCGACAACTGAACTACTGCTCTCTATTATTGCAGGATTCCCGCGGAAGCGTGCCTGGATCGCGTTCTAAGGGAGCCAGGACCGCGCTTTTATTAAACGAAATCGAAAAAGCTGAGTTTCATTTCCTTGATCTTTTCTT
>NW_017152883.1:0-260 GCF_001652005.2 Ceratina calcarata
CATTCTGTTGAGTCGATAAAAACAAAGCCAGTGGTTGTTGAAGATTGCCGACCATCTGAAGCTCCTGCGAGCACTGATGCATGACGCGCCGGTAGCGAAGCCGCTGATATTCGCCGACGCAACGCCACTGAACGTGTTAAATCAGGGTGGCAGCCAGAGCGATATGTGCCTGTACGGTTACCGGTCGCGATCTGCACGAGGCGGGAGATACCACGCCACACATGATGCTTTATGACTACTAGGACACGCACAATGAGCGC
>NW_017152884.1:0-260 GCF_001652005.2 Ceratina calcarata
CATGCTCTCATTGGTCAGTGTTTTTCGTTAATAATTCAAAAACCATGGCTCACTTAGCATTTTACCAAAGGAAATTGATGTTCAGAAACACCTCCAGAATCACTCCTTTTCGACTTTAACACTTTTTCTGGGATACCCTGTATACAAAATTGGAATTAAACAGTTCTAACATTTTAGGTGTTATTTCGTAATTATAACAGTTTTTGTTTACATTCCGTAAGTCTAATCGTATTCTTGTTATTGCACTTACTGTTCTATTG
>NW_017152885.1:0-260 GCF_001652005.2 Ceratina calcarata
CATGTATTTTTTATATTTTCTACAGGTCAAGTTTTTCTATAAATATTGCACACCAAATCTGTAGTGTAGTAATAAAACAATCGGCTTTTATCTTATTTTATTATACTATGTTTACTATAGAACTCAAAGTAACAAAAAATGAAGATGTACAGAACTTATAGTAAGTTATTCAATTTATTGAAAATACATAAATGAAAGAAGTGTACTTTGGCAAATGTTAATAAAATTGTATGAATGGTAGTGAACGTTAGCTGAAAGAA
>NW_017152886.1:0-320 GCF_001652005.2 Ceratina calcarata
GCCTTCGCTGACCATGCCTAACATACCCCCGTCAAGTACCAGACCCCACCATGGTTGCCTCGTCCCCACTTTCCGGCCGAGGGAAAAATTATCCCAGCCCTGCGCCTGCGTCCGTCAGGTTCATGCGGTTCATGTCCATCCATGGTCGTTACTGTGTTTTGTCGGCACATACATAACCTGTTTTCAAACTTGAGATTTGAGCTAACGATAAGTTGGTCACATATGAACACAACAGTTACATTACGTCAGTTTTAGATGGTTCTTTGAAAAATAGAAACTAAGTAGTTTCAGTATTAAAATTTAATGAAAATTGCAAATAA
>NW_017152886.1:797-2183 GCF_001652005.2 Ceratina calcarata
AGTTCCAACAAACTTTTTTCCATTACTTTGTGATACATATGTTTGAACATGAAACTCAGATCCTGTGAAAGATAGTTTACATTTTTTGTTTGGTCTTGCAAAAAAACACAATGTATAGAGTGCTATTTCTAATTCTGGAGTTGTCCCTACGAATATAGTTGACATCTTACGTTTCCTAATATACGTAAAATATGTTTCTAAGATAACAGCCTTCTGAAAATATTTGAAATATAATTTAATGACTGTATCTTGTATTCACATCTCTATTTACCTCATCAAATTCCTTATTACAAGAAAATCCATAATAATTAATATTATTTATCGATTCTCCATATGAAAAATAAATCCAATTATGAAGTCCTACAACGCCTTTACGCGGTTTTCTTTCACCTATAAAAACATGTTCAAATCCAGAGCTACCATTTATTCCCTTACTTCGAGAATACAAGTGAAACCAGAGTTCTTTCAAAATATTTTTATACACTCGTGTATCACTTTGAAAAAAACCTTTGACTGATAAAGAATACATAGCATCCAACATTACATCTGTTTTCAACAGATTATCAATAAACTCGTTCTCTTCTATGTCTTTCTCTTTTGTTATAATCTCTGGTCGATAGACATCTAATTCATAGTTATTAAACAACTTTATTAGAGACTTAGTTGTTAATCTTACAGTAATATTGGACGATATATTCAACAATCTACAAATTAAAATCTGTTTAAGTTAATTATTAGGATAGACAATAATAAATTTAAAAATTACCTTTCAGGAGCCATATCCGAAAAATTTTTAAAACTTGCTTGCCCTTGATAATTTATATGCACATAATTGAGCAATCCGTGGGACATACTAAATAATCGTTCTGATATCGTCTTTAATTCATTATCGTTTATGAAAGGCACATTAAAAATGTTATTGGCTACTGTAAAATAAAGGAATTCAAAATCGATATTTAATCTTTTATTTAAGTATTTTCATTTTTTTGTTATAATTACCCCCAATTTGATGAGTTGTAAGAGAAAATACTATTACAACGTGTACAATAACTAAAGTATGAAGAGACATTACAGTACTATTATTTAACATTATTATAACATGAAATGAAATATGTTTGCTTTCATTATCAAAAGAGCAGTAGGTTATGTCTAATGTTTCGTATTTGTTATATTAAACAATTTTTCACTTATTACAACAGTATATCTATAAGTTACAGTTGTACATATGAAAAAACGGCCAAACAAGCGGAGATCATAATTCTAACTTGGAAAATATTATAGACATGTAGGTTACTTATTCGTTACGGAAAATTGTACAATATACAAATTTTAGACAAAGGGCCTAGCTGGATAAGGGGGTCAAATGTGCCCTTGAGCCGAATGAAG
>NW_017152887.1:0-260 GCF_001652005.2 Ceratina calcarata
AAACGTCACAGTAGAGAATGGGATGAAAATAGGAAAAGCCGGACGACGGACCTGTGCGCCTCGGAGCGGCTCGAGGGTCACCCAGGTATGTTACTATTATTTTATTTAATTTTATTAAAATAGGTTATGTCAATTTTAATTTTCTCTATTTTTTACAGAATTATTGGATCGTCCGGTGGAAATCTGGGTTCGCCAATTCGCGGAGACACCTGGTAGACGCATACACGTCCCGAGCAGGTGCTTGGAATTGGATTTTTATA
>NW_017152889.1:0-260 GCF_001652005.2 Ceratina calcarata
AGGTACGCGGAAGCAGATGCCGCCGATAATCTGCAGAAAACCGTCGGACTCGAGGTTGGTCCACCGGACGTAAAGAATTCCCGGCCCTCCCGGACTAACCGAGACTCTTCGGCGAATCAGCGAAAGTTTAAATAAACCAAGTTTTTCGTTATTAAATTCTGATTCGTCTTTAATTTAAACACCCGTTCTCCCGGCCGAACCCCAGTAGGGCCGCCTATTCCTAACAACAATTGTAGGCTTCAATCACAAGCTGATTTTGC
>NW_017152890.1:0-260 GCF_001652005.2 Ceratina calcarata
AAAGTCCGGGCGGAGCTGGTTGGGATAAACGGCCAGGGGACCGTCGCTGAAGGGATCCTGGACACCTCCTTCTATGGCGTACCGATTCGATTCCATGTCGTGGAGGACACGTTCCCTATCGAGAAGGATGGGATCATTGGATCGGACTTCCTGAGGAAGGCGGGTGTGGAAATAGCATACCCCGAAGAGTGTATGCGAATCTCTGGCGACGTGATACCCTTTACGGACTGTACGGTCACCATTCCAGCCCGGAGCATAGG
>NW_017152891.1:0-260 GCF_001652005.2 Ceratina calcarata
AAAGATTATTCAGATATAAATAAATATATAAGTACGAATATGGTTATAATAATCTGTTCTAATAGGCCAATTTTGTATCGAATAGGTGATAATGTGATTGTTAAAAGAAGTGTAAGGATGCAAGAATGATAAGCGATTAGAATAATTGACGATACAGGCCTGCTCAACATCCTTTGTAAAAAAACTACAATAAAGCATATACTCTTTCTTTTGGTGTTATTAAACTGAATAGTATTTAATTGGACCATTTTTTTGTATTA
>NW_017152892.1:0-260 GCF_001652005.2 Ceratina calcarata
AGACCACTCTCAGACAATTCAGTTTACTTATACATGACATAATCATAATTCTATTCCCGAAAATATTGGCCAAAAATCAACTTATCATCCGTATATTAACAAATATTTAGATCGTTAGGTACCTCTTCGAAAAAGAGTGAAACAAAAATCGTAGTTACTATGGCTTGAAATTTAATTAATTTTACGCTAAAAAGAGATTGTTTTAAATGAAATTAAGACCAGAGAGCAAAAGAGCGTCAAAAATTGACCAACAAATGTTA
>NW_017152893.1:0-260 GCF_001652005.2 Ceratina calcarata
TGAATCATTCGCTCCGGTAATCAAGATAGAAACAGTAAGAATACTGCTAGCGATTTATAAAATGAAAATACGTCAATATGATGTGAAAGTTGCATACTTATATGGTAACCTTAGAGAAGAAGTTTACATGGAGCAGCCTCCAAGATATGACAATAGACGGAACGACGTATGCAAATTAATAAAAAGTATTTACGGATTGCCGCAATCAGGATACTACTGGAACGAGAAGATGAACGAAACGATGGTGAAGATAGGCATGG
>NW_017152894.1:0-260 GCF_001652005.2 Ceratina calcarata
CAGCCGCGAGTGCCACGTCACCACTGCGCGTAGCCGGGCTTGGTGCCTCAACACCTCGACCTCTCCTCCTGCCACGATCCCGCCGACCTGACGGAGACGACCGATGCCGAGAAACACGTCGGCATCCGCCTCCGCCAGGAGATCAAAAGGCAGGAATCGCGACAGGATGGTCGTCGCCTCGTATGAGATTGTGCGGTACCCCCTCACGACCCGGATGGACCAGCCGACGCTGGACTCGACGTAGCGAGTCCAGGCCAGGG
>NW_017152895.1:0-260 GCF_001652005.2 Ceratina calcarata
AGGTACGCGGAAGCAGATGCCGCCGATAATCTGCAGAAAACCGTCGGACTCGAGGACGGTCCACCGGACGTAAAGAATTCCCGGCCCTCCCGGACTAACCGAGACTCTTCGGCGAATCAGCGAAAGTTTAAATAAACCAAGTTTTTCGTTATTAAATTCTGATTCGTCTTTAATTTAAACACCCGTTCTCCCGGCCGAACCCCGTTAGGGCCGCCTATTCCTAACAACAATTGTAGGCTTCAATCACAAGCTGATTTTGC
>NW_017152896.1:0-260 GCF_001652005.2 Ceratina calcarata
TCTTCATATTTTCCACATATTATATATAACTCTTCTATAAAGTCGTATAAAATCAGCAGTTTACATGTTATATCATTCGCAAATTAAAGCTGTGTCTACACTGGGTTTTATTCATTTTTAGAAGAATTGAATGCATAGGAAATATAAATGGAACGTATAAAAATATGGAAAACATCAAAACTGAAATGTTTTTTTAAATTACTTTTACATGCCTATAAAGTTAGCCTAGCCATTTTTTATAATGAAAAGGATGATTGCTC
>NW_017152897.1:0-447 GCF_001652005.2 Ceratina calcarata
ATAATTCTCATTACAAATAAAGAAACTAAATTAAACATCTTCTTTTATACAAATTTGTTGCAAACTAAAGTCCTTAATGTCTATTTAAAAGAAATCAGTCCACGTGTTAGCGCTGATTGCAGTTTGCCTGTCGGGCGATTGATATAATTGGAGCTGCAAACTGTAGTTGAAAATTGTTAATTGAACTTTTGACAAGTGAGGTCCGACAAACTCTGTCTCTAGCGTTTCAGCAAACTGTTAATGCACTCACCGTTGCGATTGACATCGTGCTGTTTGCCCGGCGATACGTTGACATGATGCCTCCTCGATCGATTTCTTCCCTCCACACTGATAATCTACTGAGAACTCTGAAATCAGGAAAGAAACGAGTAAACGTTAATAAAACCTGTCTTTCATTCGCTTTTAATAAATGAAACAGATTAGAATTAGCCAATGTAAGTTGAATCA
>NW_017152897.1:773-1343 GCF_001652005.2 Ceratina calcarata
AATTTGAATTAATAATGTATAATCAATAAATGTTATTACATTTCTACGATTTCAATGATCTTTACTCATTTTGTATTATTTCATATACCAAATGGCATAGAATTTTGTATAATACTAACTGCAATCATGTTTACTGCAAGGAAACGAATGCGTGCAGTAAAAACGATATCCTGTTCTCTAATTGGTAGCACGTCGCTGTTCAATGTTTTGTTACAAGTTAATGTCAGACAGGAAGAGGAAGGAACGGTGAAGGAGTGGCGAAGACAGGAAACGGTATCCTGAGGCGATTCCTGTTTCCCGGGTTGGACACAAAACGTTTTTGACGAAGCAATTCCAGCCAGACATGACGCGGTGCAAAAACTTCCGACGTATCGTACAGAAATGAAAAATCTCAGAACAAAACAGTCGTGGGAGAAGAGCTGAAAAACCGTCGAAATAACTCGGCTATAAAATCTCTTTCGCGTTTTGAAATTAAAGAAAACAGATTTACTAAACACTCGTGAATCGTTTGTTTGTTGTTCCACGTTTTCATTTAAGGATGTATTGGCTACACAGTCAATCCCAAAAGTT
>NW_017152898.1:0-260 GCF_001652005.2 Ceratina calcarata
ATAAAAAAGCCGCCGAACCGCTATACGGACGGGGCGTAAAGAAAAACTTGTAAAACCATCATAACATTATTCATTATAATTACGTTTGTAAGTTTTTCAATAAATGAGGAAAGGTGTGTGAGTACGTCCTTAGCGTATTCGGCCTAAGCGATGCAAGTGTCACGTAAGGCGTGTATTTTTTAAAATAATTGTTAACACTTGGAATTCACCACTATGAACAATCGATTTATTTGCGAGATACAGAGTAGACACGGACAATA
>NW_017152899.1:0-260 GCF_001652005.2 Ceratina calcarata
ATATAGATTTTCTCCAATTTGTCACTTAGTTTCTGGGAAAATTGAAGGATAGTTGAGTGAGTTATGTACATACATGCTTCTCATTCCGAAACTTGTTATATCCTAGTCAAATAAATAATCCGTCAGACTTAAAGACTCTCAATAACTAAGCGTGACTCACATACGTTCATGTAAAAAAGGGAAAAATATGGTTCTTTTACACATCTTTCATTTTCGCCATAAACTAAGTTAGAATCTTTTACAATAAAGGTTTTCTACAT
>NW_017152900.1:0-260 GCF_001652005.2 Ceratina calcarata
TGGTAGGGTGGTAATTGTTTACATGTTATTGGTCTACGAGGTGTCAATTTTCTGTATGGTCTCCTTTCGTGTCATCGTTACTCGAGGGTTTATTATTTAGTTACACCTTTCTTCTACGCAGCGACGTGCTCCTAGTACCAGTCTTTGAGGCTGTTTTATTTATTTCGTCTTGACTGGTTTACGGGCCGTGTCGTCCCGTTGTTCCAATGAATCAATGTCGTTGATATTCGTTTATTTAAAAGAAAATCGCAAAAGAAGTT
>NW_017152901.1:0-260 GCF_001652005.2 Ceratina calcarata
CAATTTTACAAAAGTTATTCAATTTTAAATAGCGTGTGTTCAGTTTTGCTCTTAATTGTAGTTGTTCAATTTTGCGATGAAAATCGAAAAAAAACGTTTTTTTCATCATTCTAAGTTAAAAATACGAAATTCTTTGCTTGAATAAGAAAAACAGAATATTAACAAGAGTATGGGTATATTGTAACCGTACTTTCCCGCTTGTACTGGTTACATATGCCCTCACGGGAGAACCTTCGAGAAGGTCCGAGGACCTTACGCAC
>NW_017152902.1:0-260 GCF_001652005.2 Ceratina calcarata
AAGCCTAAGCCTAAGCCTAAGCCTGAAGCCTAAACCTAAAGCCTAAGGCATAATCTTAAAGCTAGCTACTAGAGTAAAATTTGTCCACCTATCTTCCACAGCTACCATAAATACGCGGCCGGTCTCTCGCTCGTAGCCGCCGAAAACCCACTGTCCTTCTATATGATGGCCACGATGGTATTTTCTCTTTCCGAACTTGCTTTCATCTATTTCAACTGTCCGTCCAGCACCTCCTAATTTTGTTTTATTTTCTATGAAAG
>NW_017152903.1:0-260 GCF_001652005.2 Ceratina calcarata
TCGAATCTGGCCTAATAGATCTATTGGAAGATGGAGATGTTGTTTTGGCTGACAATGGATTTCCCGAAATTCGTAAAACTGTTGATGAAAGTGGGAAAGGAGTGATCCTTGTCATGCCACCTTTCCTTGGCAAAAACAAAGAATTTACTGAAGACGAAACTGAAAGCACGTACAATATCAGCAGGGTCAGGATTCACGTTGAGAAAATTATGCAAAGATTAAGGACTTATCAATTTTTAAATAAAATACCTGCATATTTG
>NW_017152905.1:0-260 GCF_001652005.2 Ceratina calcarata
AATACTACAATTTTCCTCCCAGTTTTTAAGATATTTTCCTCTTGGATTATCTGTGTGATCAGCTTAAGCGACGCTTCTTGCATTCAGATCCCCTGCTAAAATATAGTATGAATCTTCTGATGCCAGATTGAGATCAGTGAATAGCTAGTTTAGTTCCTGTGTAAATAGACTACGATTATCGTAATTCACATAAGCGCTTACTAAGTATAGTGTTCTGGACGAGCGTGACAGTAGTTTGACTATGGTGTATTCCAGAATTG
>NW_017152906.1:0-260 GCF_001652005.2 Ceratina calcarata
ATTTAGCCGAAAATCGAGCCGATTTCGGCTATTTTTCCATATAAAGTGAAATAATGTGACGTCTGCGTCACGACGTCCGATTATAGACGATAACAATCATTACGATACAATTAAAAATTTGTAAGTATAAAAATTCGTATTAATCAATTTCAAATCTATATTAAAGGTCCTTATGCAATGGACAATGAAATTCAAATTATTTCATAGATATAATCATTTCCAATTATTTAAAAGATATAAACATTTAAAATTACATCTGA
>NW_017152907.1:0-260 GCF_001652005.2 Ceratina calcarata
TAACCTTTCCTAGTACACGAGCTCGCTTCTTGACCTCTGCTTCAGCTTTGTGCGACATGGCGAACTTGAGATAGGTACAGCCCATATAGTTAGCCGGATGTCCGCTCCGCCCACAATTCGCGCATAAAAGGTCCTCCTTTCCCAAGTCAGGCTTAATTCTGCACTCCCCGATACCATAATTAAGTGCACACTTTATACACCTGGTTTGAAGAAAACAGTTTTTGCTGGCATGTCCTACCCGCTGACACTTATGACATTGA
>NW_017152908.1:0-20687 GCF_001652005.2 Ceratina calcarata
TGCAACATTTAACAAAATATTTTTCAAGATATTCTTATATCCATATTTCATTTACATTTTCGCCCTTTACATCTGTCTTTACAGAGATCTTTATTCTTGTTGAACAGCTGTGAAGAAACCTTTTGCAGAGCTTGCGAAATATAAAATTGAGACGGACATTGATTACAACTATAAACTATTGCAGTTTCTTCTCATAAACGTATTTCTATTTATTCGCCGCAGCTATTTCATATACATGTATTTTCATAGCGCCGGGTTCCAAGAAAAATTCAATGATCCTCGGGGCGCGCGAGCGGGAGAAGAGTACGGTGCTTAACGAGCTATTTTCTCTAACGTACAACGTCACCTTTCATTCCTTCGACTCCCTCAGCAGCGAACCGTTCCTTTTAGCGTTACTGCACCAACAGACACACCACTCTTTGCAAAGTATGCGATCCACCTTTTCTCTCCTCCGTCGTAGCGGAGTGTGATATGGCACGGGATTGGGCCGAGTCTCTCTCTCCTTTGAGATCTAATTTTCCGACATTTCAGATTGAATCCGTGGAGCTTCTTCCACGCTTGTCCGGAAATCTCCTCTCTCGCCCGCACGTGGGAACGGTAATCTTAAATAGTGCAGGTGGCGTTACGGGGGTTGCCAACCTGGGGATAACGGAGACCCATTCCTGGGTCTCTAAGTAATGAACGCGAGAAACACTGGCGAAAATGCCTCAGTCAATCGGTAGGAAACCCTTCTAGCTTGAATACAGGTTTTCTTCTGTTTTCTTCGTCCGGACCGACCTCAAATTCGTCCCTCCTTACCCTCCTATCCGCGCAACTTCTTCGAGCGGCAAAATTCGCCGCCCCTCCACAGTAACGGAGAGGAGTTTTACGTACGAGCAGTCTCGTTTCGACTAACCGTATTTCCCTGCTCATTTCTGCACGTCTCAAACGTAGCGGCGACTCTCTTTTCGAGCACGCTTGTCTCGCGTACCCAGGCTAACAAAACGTGCCTCTCGGATGAAATATGTATGTTTACGAGAGACCAGCGGAGAAAGGAAATACTCGTCCGGTTGCTTTGCGTAATACATTTAGCAATGGCGGGACAGTCTTCAACTATTAATGTTCGTCGAGTTTCGGTCACGGTTAATTGTTTCGAAGAGCCTTAAGTATTGTTTCCTGTTTTTTCATTGTTTGTGGCAATAGAAATGAAATTGAGCAAAGTTACATTTAACGACTGGGTAAAATGAGGTACAGAGTCATGGAGAAAAATAAGTGAACAAGTAGAGAGAATGAATATCAATGAAATTTACTTGAATTTATATTATTGGTATAAACTTAATTTTTATTTATTCTGTATCTGTATCATATATAGATTATTTAGGCAGAAGTTCAAACTATTATTTACACTTTTATGCATGCGAACTTCATTTAGCGAAATATTTGTCTAGAGACAAAAATAATAGCCCAAGAGCTTGGACCCAAAACTGTCTCTGAAATGACAAAGTTTGGTTTCTTAAGAAAAAAGACAAAATGAGTTTACAGATTATATATTTAATATAATGAAGAATTATGGTAGTTAGTCAGATGTACGTAAGGATGGAGGTGATCAGTTAGGTCCCAAATGTCTATGAAAAATAAAACCAAATAATAAATTTCCCTGTCTTTCTTTCTCTTTTTCTACAATATGAAAATCATACATAGAAGTTTGAGTTATTGCCTGTTATCCACCAATTATATAATTAATGGTAATTAATTGAATAATTAACTTCATCAAAGAACATTACCGAAGATAAAACAATTATTGATAATTAGGGGGATAGATTCCGATAGCAGCGCGATAAGACTTAATGCGAATGTTATCCACAAAGCCAAAACTCTTCTCGCCCTTATTTGACAAGATTTTTGGATCGTCAGGTACCTTTTCCGAAAGAGGAAAGTTCTGAAAATCTGGTTTGCTCTGATCATGATTAAATAAAAATATGCTGATATTTAGCTAAAGACCATCACAAAGTACATTAAAAATTGAACTCATAATGCCTTTGTTTATAAGCAACTTTATGCCCAAAGAGACTATTCTGAATAAAATTAAGATCAGAGCACGCCAGATTTAACTTTCCTTTTTCCAAACAAGTACCTAACAACTCAAAAGCCTTCTCATATAAAGACGAAGAGTGTAGTCCCGTAAAACCATATCTTGTACTATTTTTGCCTAGTTATCGATAAAACAGAGAATAAATAAAAATTAAAATTCGATTAAACTACATTCGTAAATATTCTCTCTATCTATCCATTTATTTTTCTTCACGATTGTATATTAATCCTGTAAATTAATTTAAACATTATGTTTTAATCACCTTTTTTCCTGATAAAACGCAATGTTAATTTCTTTTATCATTTTCATGAATAAAATCGTTTCAATATTTTGAGAAGAAAACGTTTTAAGGAAAGTAAGATACCGTTTGAAAGACGTAAAGTACGTGATGTAATAATAGGAAATCTCCGAATAGTCTGGTTCCCACTAATTATATTTCCTCCTAGTTTCCGTACTGTCTCGACGGATGCTGTCTTCTTCGCGATCGATTTTTTTACAATTGCCTCTGCACGAGTAGCCAGATACACATGGACATGATTCTAAACTATAGTCAATGTAAAAATATTTTACACTGTTGATCCATCATAACTTGGTTAAATATTTGAATTTTTTTAGTGACTAAAAATATAATATTTATAAAAAGGTACAGTCTTAAAACTTCCCACTAAAACCAGATTAAAGTATTCTCTGATACGTCAATCAAAATTGTCTCTAAGCTGCTGTCACCCAGTTTATCTTTCAAGTTTGATAAGATTATTACTTACAGTTTTTTTGATCAATTATTGACGTTTTCCATTCCACGAGATATAAAAAGAAGAGTAAATGATTTAATGACAAGCTCTTTTAGTAACGTTAAATTACATTGATTGCTTTATTTAATACAAATAGAAGGGAAAGGAAAATTGTTCCTGTTTTAATTATACAAACGTTTAACTGGAAATTGCGTTCCTAATTTGGCAAAAGATAGATGCGCAAACGTAGAATGATTAATTTAACGTAATTTTGCAACAATTTACTAATCACTAGAAAATTAGTGTCTCACGAGAATGAAGAGAAGTCAGTTTTAATATTAATTTCAGTTGAATCAAGTTCAGAGGAATTTATAAATTCAGAAACTATTTTAAAAATATTATCATATTACTGTTGCGATTCACGTTAAAGTGCTATCATTAAATCAGTTCATACTAATGCTCAGTTATGTTAACGAAAAGGCGCTCCTTCATCTGATGAATTCAGATATCGAATTTATCGGTCCGCACATACACATGTACGCAGATAATATTTTTTGTTTGAGAAATATATGTATATACATGTCCTATGATAGTGTAACATTTTTTCCTTACTTTTATTCATAGGACATGAACATACTGGTGCAGTTTGATCGTTTAATCCGGAGGCAGACTGTATATCAGATTTTATAACGTTAATAGGTTCTGTAGCTCACTAAACTTTTTTGTATCATACACTATTTTTAAATGTAATTCCATTTAAATTCCATCAGTGATTAATGATTGAATCTCGTTCCCGTTTTCTTTGTTCTTTTTTCTTTTACATAATTTTACTTCTATATTTGTTCTTGTCTGTTTTATTGTGTCTCGATTTATATATTTGTTCTTTCCTTTTGCCATGTATTTACTTCTTATGTTTTCATGTAAACTAAAGTGGTTCCTATTAATGTCGTATTTTACTTTTATTATTATGCTGATGATCATCATCATTTAATTAGAAAAGACAATTGAATCAAATGATTCTCATTTAAGAAAATCGTCATCGTAATTAAATACTTTTAAATCTACACGAATAATCGAGTTCCTCAAGATATCACATGCATTGATAATGCTATTAATCTTACTCGTCAAATATTTGACTAAGCTCAATTCGACTCAATGAAAGCTGCATTTTACATTAAATAAGTAAACTCGTATGACACGAATGAAGTAAGAATGTTAATTCAATTCTTATCCTACGCACATCTCATAATTAGATTTTGTAATTTCTAAATCGGTAGACGATAATAAAATAGTAATAGATTTGTTACTTCTGCTAGGTATTGATAAAGCCTCAATCCCATCAGTTGGACTATCACCGAAATAAACGATCGTTCGAAAGCCGATTACAGGTCAAACTAGTTCTGAATTACATCGGTTAAACAAGCCGATCGATCAATCTGGCGGTTCGCGTGTATTTATCAACACTCTCGATAGAGTCGTGGCCCAGCCCGGGCAATAATTAATTTATGGAACGAACCGGAGTTTCATAACTCATTCGCGACACCGCGACGGCAAGTTTACGCGTTCGGGCACGTGTCTGCTGGCTGTCGCCGAACTGTCACGTGGCAGAGATAAGGGATAAGAGGGACGGAGAGGAAAACCATTCCAGAATGGGATAAGGTAGGTGCACTGTACGTAGGCACCTACATACTGTCTTCCGTAACGAGAGACGCATTCGTTGAGACTGTTTTAAGCAGTTCGCCGACTTGAGGGACAACTCGGTTATAACGATTGAAGTTTCCTCGTAGCGTGGATTACATCCTCGTAATTACACGCACACCGTGCGTTACGACGCTTACGAGCAGCTGCCTTCCCCTACTGCCGGCCTGGCTCTCCTTCAACCACGAGCGAGAATATATTAAGGGAAAACTGTAATTGTACCGACGCACAGTGCGTTCCGCATATGGGATTTCGGGACAAAAATCGTAACTTCGAAACTTGGACTTAAATTCAACGACTTCAATTTTGGACTTAAACATTTTAATAATTTTTGAAAGAGAACAACAGAAGTCTAATAATGACCACTTTTTTCTATTTTTTTGCAATATCTACTAAGGTAAATGTCCCAATTTCTACTCAGTTAAGCATGGTTCCAATATCAACTGAACTTTTCTTCGTTCATACAAGCACACTTATTCTCAGGTATTCGCCGATTCGTTCAGCAATTATAACGACTAAGTCACTTTTTAAGAAACCTATGAATTTATTTAAAATTTTACAGGTTGCTTTTTAATAGTAATAGTAATCTATAATAACAAATTCAACATCTAGTATCGTTTAAGTATATGTATAGCCTATACTCTCTTAATTAAGGGCCTCGGCAGCGATCCGAAGGCAGGTAGCGTGTTCAACGGGTTACCGCGTGTACCCTTATTCATGTACACGTAAATTCGACATTTTTAATTTGTTTTGTTAATATAATTGTATCTTTTGCACCTTATTAATGTTTTGATATGCTCAGACCTGCCTTACTGAAAATTACCAAAATGCGGCACGAACTTTCCGGACCCAACCCAATATTTACCTTCAGCATAGTCCATTGGAAACAATATAGAATTTGCATTTTTACAACACTTCTTCATAAGTTGCTTGTAGGACGAACTTCGACTGAATTTTTTGACTTGTACGCAACATAGCAGAGCATCATGATTCTTTTGTTTATATCTTCAAATTACATTTCTTATTTGCTAGTAATGACAGTGGATAATCAGGAATCCTTCAATGATGATTTTAAATACCATCGCAGAAGTCGATTTTGTTATTTTCGTCCCATAACAATGCATTATGCGACGAGACGTTTTCTGGTTGCATTGGCGATTGATTTGATCTTTTTTCTTTTACATAATTTTACTTCTATATTTGTTCTTGTCTGTTTTATTGTGTCTCGATTTATATATTTGTTCTTTCCTTTTGCCATGTATTTACTTCTTATGTTTTCATGTAAACTAAAGTGGTTCCTATTAATGTCGTATTTTACTTTTATTATTATGCTGATGATCATCATCATTTAATTAGAAAAGACAATTGAATCAAATGATTCTCATTTAAGAAAATCGTCATCGTAATTAAATACTTTTAAATCTACACGAATAATCGAGTTCCTCAAGATATCACATGCATTGATAATGCTATTAATCTTACTCGTCAAATATTTGACTAAGCTCAATTCGACTCAATGAAAGCTGCATTTTACATTAAATAAGTAAACTCGTATGACACGAATGAAGTAAGAATGTTAATTCAATTCTTATCCTACGCACATCTCATAATTAGATTTTGTAATTTCTAAATCGGTAGACGATAATAAAATAGTAATAGATTTGTTACTTCTGCTAGGTATTGATAAAGCCTCAATCCCATCAGTTGGACTATCACCGAAATAAACGATCGTTCGAAAGCCGATTACAGGTCAAACTAGTTCTGAATTACATCGGTTAAACAAGCCGATCGATCAATCTGGCGGTTCGCGTGTATTTATCAACACTCTCGATAGAGTCGTGGCCCAGCCCGGGCAATAATTAATTTATGGAACGAACCGGAGTTTCATAACTCATTCGCGACACCGCGACGGCAAGTTTACGCGTTCGGGCACGTGTCTGCTGGCTGTCGCCGAACTGTCACGTGGCAGAGATAAGGGATAAGAGGGACGGAGAGGAAAACCATTCCAGAATGGGATAAGGTAGGTGCACTGTACGTAGGCACCTACATACTGTCTTCCGTAACGAGAGACGCATTCGTTGAGACTGTTTTAAGCAGTTCGCCGACTTGAGGGACAACTCGGTTATAACGATTGAAGTTTCCTCGTAGCGTGGATTACATCCTCGTAATTACACGCACACCGTGCGTTACGACGCTTACGAGCAGCTGCCTTCCCCTACTGCCGGCCTGGCTCTCCTTCAACCACGAGCGAGAATATATTAAGGGAAAACTGTAATTGTACCGACGCACAGTGCGTTCCGCATATGGGATTTCGGGACAAAAATCGTAACTTCGAAACTTGGACTTAAATTCAACGACTTCAATTTTGGACTTAAACATTTTAATAATTTTTGAAAGAGAACAACAGAAGTCTAATAATGACCACTTTTTTCTATTTTTTTGCAATATCTACTAAGGTAAATGTCCCAATTTCTACTCAGTTAAGCATGGTTCCAATATCAACTGAACTTTTCTTCGTTCATACAAGCACACTTATTCTCAGGTATTCGCCGATTCGTTCAGCAATTATAACGACTAAGTCACTTTTTAAGAAACCTATGAATTTATTTAAAATTTTACAGGTTGCTTTTTAATAGTAATAGTAATCTATAATAACAAATTCAACATCTAGTATCGTTTAAGTATATGTATAGCCTATACTCTCTTAATTAAGGGCCTCGGCAGCGATCCGAAGGCAGGTAGCGTGTTCAACGGGTTACCGCGTGTACCCTTATTCATGTACACGTAAATTCGACATTTTTAATTTGTTTTGTTAATATAATTGTATCTTTTGCACCTTATTAATGTTTTGATATGCTCAGACCTGCCTTACTGAAAATTACCAAAATGCGGCACGAACTTTCCGGACCCAACCCAATATTTACCTTCAGCATAGTCCATTGGAAACAATATAGAATTTGCATTTTTACAACACTTCTTCATAAGTTGCTTGTAGGACGAACTTCGACTGAATTTTTTGACTTGTACGCAACATAGCAGAGCATCATGATTCTTTTGTTTATATCTTCAAATTACATTTCTTATTTGCTAGTAATGACAGTGGATAATCAGGAATCCTTCAATGATGATTTTAAATACCATCGCAGAAGTCGATTTTGTTATTTTCGTCCCATAACAATGCATTATGCGACGAGACGTTTTCTGGTTGCATTGGCGATTGATTTGGAAAACTTCTGGCATCTAATACCTTCACCCCCAGGCCTGCTCGGTTTCCTGCTAATGTATATTGAATAATTTTTCGTCTATCGAATTGAACGAGTCAGCTTCTAAAAATCGTTACAGAATTTTTGTTTCACCCTGGTAAGCAATTACATGGTTTAAAATAAATCTAATGCATTTTCTCAACGTGGTATAACCCGCGATGTATAATATGCCTATAAGGCATTCATCAAATGTTGAATGCACAGGTTCATAACGAACGAACAGTTTCGCGACTATTCAACGCACGCCTCGAGTAAAAACGAAACAAAAAGAGAAATTACAATCTGTCGCAGCGTTTCCATTTTCTTTCGTCACCGCGCTCGTCGACGTCGCCGTGTCGCTTGCATGCAGTCCGCGTTCAACCACAAGCGATCGCTTTTAAAAATTCAAGCGAGCATTGTTAGCGAACACAAGAATCGACCCTTCAACGAGGTGCACGCACGTAAGTATGTAAATACGTCAACTGTTACTTATTATATCAGGTGGCGGCGGGTTGTGCCGTTAATTAAATGAAAAGCCGTGGCGCTCATTGGCAGCGTCACTGGTGGGGTACGTAGCCAGGCACCCTATACTTATACCCCCGTCACGACCCGCTTTACAGCCCCATGATATGTTGCTTTAACTGCCGTCACGCGTTGGTGGGGGGTTAAGGCGAAATACAGCCAGGATTTAGGGGCTCTTACGTTATTTAGTCCTGTGCCCTCACTCCTGCGGATAGAGTAATGTGTACGGATATAATTTAGAGATTCGGTAAGAAAGGAAATTCACTTGATGCATTGTGCAGCCGTTAAGCGTATCATTAACATTAAATTCCGGCGTGGTTCCGGTGCGTACCGGAAAATATATTTCGTGCGGCCAGAGTTTTGGCACAACCACGCGCATTCGTTGAAGAACTTGAGCTAAGGTGCCCGTTACGATTGCACGGCTCGGTTATCATCCAAGAAACTTGTCTAGACTATTGGGTGTCTTAGTTAAAGAAGGCCACCTAAACATCGATTCTATTTTTTATGTTATGAAAAAGCTTTGTAGCATTATGTTGAATGACAAATATTTTGTAAAGAATATTTTTTTGTGGCTCATTTGTTTCGATCTTTTCGAGGAAAATATTCCGACGAAACAGAAAATATTTCTTAATAAATGTATTTGTCGATTAATAAAAGTTAGTCCCTAGATTAAATTTCGTAGAATACGTAATTAATTTTTCATATGTAACAGGCAGTGGAAAATTCTAACAATTTTGAAAGAGAAGTTTAGCTCTTGGTTTATAATGGTATACATGGCAGAATTTGACAGGATAGATCGATAGATGGACATTCAATTAGCCAGCGTAAAGACAAAGGCTTGCAAAAGCAACCATTTATCGTAACACGAAGCTTCTTATACTTTACCACTGATCTGTATAAAACAATGGACAGTGGATGTGTACTAATGATAATGCACATCATTATATCTGAAAGTTAAAAGAAATTTAATTCTGGATTTCATTTTCTCAATTTACATCACAAATATCTTATTTTGTATAAAAAACAGTAATCAAATTATAACGAACAGTAATAGATGAATGAAATGAATTACGTAGAAAATGTATAAAACGCAATTTAATATTTTTTTCCAGATAGGCATGTTGTCAATCGTTGTGCCACCAGACTTTATCCCCGAAGAAACATCGAGCGACGTGATGGTGCGCGAGGGTGGACAGGTAAATCTTTTAATCACGTAGTGTTGCCACTTCAATAATCAAGAAATCTATTGATTGGTTTTAAACTCGGTTATGCTTGAATTAAATTATTAAACATTTTTTCGATTGACGATATTGAGAGACGAAAAATACCGTGAATGTTACTCAAACGTCTCAATAACCTGTTGCACGTACCGCGGCGGTATCGCGTATTTCCGTGGCATACGTCTAACGTAATACGTAAATACTTTTCCTTTCCTTTTTTTCTTATCAAAGCTGAAGCAGTGACGGTAGGGATGTCGCATTCTTTCCAGTATTTTCGGCAAAGCGCCTTTAAAACTGACTCGTATATAAGCGTGTTATATCTTCCCGGTGTACGATGGTTAAACCTCCACATAGGTGATTGGCTACGTACAAAGAGTATGAGGGTGTAAAATTCTCCATAGCTCCAATCGCGTTAGTGTTCAATTTCGATGAAATTCCGTAATTAAAACTAGTTTGCGTAGTCCAAATTTCGGGCGAGGCGCAATTAAAAAGCTACGATGAGATGACAACGGAACTCGCTATAATGTAGATCGGTAAAACCGTTCTCGGGCAGAGAATTTCGTGTAACGAGACCAAAACAGAATTCGTATTAACTTTCACGAATATCATTATAGAACTGGAGGGCTAACTTGCTGAGGATGAATAAAAGTTATATGCACGTACCGCAGTTTCCAAGATTTAAAACAAATGCATTTTTCTATAAATGAGAGATAGAGATTAGTATCTACCGGGTAATGAATTAATGTACATGTTTGATCGATTTTTTATTTCTTCATTAACATTTTATCACCTTCAAAATAAGTCGAGCATTGGAAAAACAAGACACAGGCTTATTACTTTTTTTAATCTTGTCTCCCTAGGGGAAATTAACACAAGCCAGAGCTAGACAGGAATCAATCTTCACTGATCTTCAATTTTCATTCATGCCTAAGCTGTACATGTCGTACCACACTTGGTCTTTACACGGTCTGTTTATCAAAATCCCGTTGCTCGTTCGAAATTCTCTTTTCTTACGCGACAGGATACGTTTCCTACTTTATCTGAATTTCAATACGCCCGGGACTTAAAACTTCTGAGCTCGTTTCCCGTTGTATCATCCCGGTTTAGAATACCCAGTCGCGTTTAGGATACCCGGCAGTGGCCCTAATTTAAAATTGATAAGGACATTTCCGCGACGACAAGATCGACAAAGCGATCATCTTCCGTTCTCTCGAAGAAAAGACTCTGGCAGAGAAAACGTCGGACGAATGTATTTGAAAGCAGGCAGGAAGTGAACAAGATTTTAAAGCTGATTGCGCTTGCCGATAGGCAATGTGCTACGAACCGATTGAATTTCAAGCATGCACGAGCCTTGCTCTTATTTTCGAATGAACCGCGAACGTTAAATCGGAGATTTGCCATTGTGTAATAGTAAATTGATTACGATTTGACCGAGAACACGGTAGACATTCTTTCAGCCAATCGATGGAACTTTGTCTCGTTCCGTCGAACGGCTAAATTAAATTATTGGAAGAATCTCGATTATTCGAACTCTGACTTCTTCGTTCGTACACCGTTCTCAGGACCACATTATAGTGTCTTTTTTTGATAAACGTGACTAGTATCAAGTTTAAAAATGTAAGGAACAATTTCGAAGAGAGGAAGATATGACGTGATCGATTCTTCGAAAACGTTGATAAGGTGGAGGACTGAGAAGGGCTAATATAAATAACTAACGGCCCTCGATGGGATAGAGAAAGAGAAAAGCCCGGGTCAGTCGGGCCTGGACCGAGATGTCGAACTGATTCTTATGCGATTTGGCATCTGTTAAATTAATATATTCGAATAAAGAGTTTCCTTCAGTCAAGGCTAATTTCTTATATTTAGGAATAGAATTTCTACAAAAACTCCTTCCAAAATACAATTCAGAGATTTGAAAATACGCTATAATCATGAACAGTTATTGCATATAAAATTAATTCAATTTCATTCTTGAAATCGTAAAAGTGTCACAATGCTAATAATTTGATTTATTACGCAATCGATGTTCCTCCCTACATATTTAAACGTTCTTCTATCGTTTCGCGTGATTCGCAAACGCGTGCAGAACGAACGTATTCATACGTGGAACGTAAAATAGTACATTTGTCACACTTACTATAGAGGGACAGCCGAAGCCGAAGTGCTCAGGTGGCATGTCCGCTCCTCACTCGAGTCCTCGAATCCTTCCGTTCACTGTACGTATACACACGTTCGAATCGCGCGACGAAGTTTGTTCGTTCAAACACCGGGCACGACTGCCCTCGAAATCCCCTTCGCCCGTTTCCCGTTCGACCTCGTAAAGCTTAACGTTCACCGATTCTCGAATTCGGAAACGATGTTCGCACGTACGTATGTTTTTGCGAGTAGCTGACGTCGAACTCGCCGATTGACCGATGTATAAAAAAAACGCATTTTTCGTAGCTCATCTTCATGGCAACAGTATCTATAATAAAAATAAACATTTACATAATATATGCTCATTTAATATATTTACATTATTATATGGTTTTAGGCACTGAGAAAATGATAGACATTATAATTTCGTTGTTGAATGATCTAAAAAGAAATTTCAGTACTAAGGGAATAGGCTGGTAGACCCCGATAAGGGCACGATAAGGCAGAATGTCACTGTTACCCAAAAAATTAGCCAAAAACATGAGTTTACAAGACTACACTTCTCGTTCTTATAAGAAAATTTTTAAGTTGTCAGATATATCTTTGGAAAGAAGAAAAATAAGTCTGGCGTACTCTCGTCATGATTTAATCAGAATATACTGATATTTAGTAATAGAGCATTATACGATGGAGGGAAGATCATAGTTACAATGCTTTCGTTTATAAGCAATTTTATATACAAAAGAAATTATACTGTATATGTCATACATACAAATGCATGCTCAGTTTTGCTCTTAAATGTGTATAATGCACATCATAATTATACAAAAAGAAGGAATTTATTTGTAAAAATTTCAAAGGTAGACTGAAACGTTTACCACAGGGCTAAAGCTCTTACCTAACCGTCGCGAATATGTTCAACGCTCACACACTGAAGTGTACTAGAACTATACTTCCATTATTCATAATCATATACTTTGTTTTAGAAACACAGATATCGTATGATACTCTGAAGTATACGTGTAAAGAAGTTACAATCCAAATGTCGATGTAAATACTTCAATCATTTTTTAGATTTTCATTAACATACAAACAACAATCTTTTCTCTTTATAAATGGTGTCTAACTTGATTTTTACATCTTTAGTTTCTCGATTTTGTTGCGCATAACGAAATTTTTTTTAAAGGTTTAAATGGTATCGAGACGAAAAAAAATTTCTTCAGAAAAATTACATGATGTTCGATGTTTCGGACGAAAATACTAAAGTTAATGAAAAATTTTCAAAACTGTTTATAACATTGCATTGATATCTTTTCACTCTTTCATTAAAATCGAAATCTGACCAAAATCAAAATCTTTCCTTGTTAGTATCGCAGCCTTAGAAATTAAATTATTTAAATTGAGATGTCTTCTAAATTACTAACGTTTCGACATATATAGCTGAGTACTTTTGTATAAGTAATGTCCAGCTGCATCGACTGAGGCATTAAAAAATACTTCGTTCTATTTTAAAAACCGACATATGATTTCTACGCGTCCACTGATGAAAATGCTAATAATACCAGTATAAACCGTACGTGATACCGTTCGCTAAGAGCAACAATAGTGAAAAAAATCAAGAAAGAAAAATCGGGTGAGACACCTTTTATAATAGTAAGATTTCTGACGAAATAATATATTTCGTACGAAAAAATATGGGATTATTAGTTAAAACTTAGGGAATAGAAAATTTAACAGAACCTATGAAATTATCGTGCGAGCTTAATAATCCCTCTCCCTACATAATAGATTTCCGCCACAAAATTTCACTGTGACGAAAGGTTGCGCTTTTGTTTTTCAAGCTACTTATGGTTTTCTTCCATTGAAATTGTTTCTTGATGCACTTACATATGAACGAAGGAACGCAGTACGCATTTCTATCAAATGACCTATAGAAAAATGCATTGTTTCTTAGCTCTTAATAAGTACGATCAGAAAAAACACGAGGCGAAAATAAAATTTCTACCGTTTGAATTCCCCGTTTGTCTGACGGATGATTCGTTTATCTCGCGCAATACGGAGGTGCTTTTCGAGCCGAATGGTATAATCTTGAGCGGATGAAATAGTTCCCTCTCAGGCGAACGAACCCGGGTTCACGGTTTTAATTTTTCCAAACATATTTATACGTGACCCGGTTCTACACCGCGGGCGGCAATAACGAAGTCGATTCTCTTTATAATTCTGGTTTCATACCACGTACAGGTGAAGTTAACGTGCCGTGCAAGAGGCGTGCCCCCGCCCCGCGTATCGTGGCGCAGAGAAGACGGGAAGAACATTATAATTCGGAAGCCATTTGCAGGAAGCGGCCTGAACCAGAAGTCTCATGGTAAGATTTAATATAGATGACGGCCGCTGCCATTTCGCCGATATAACCTGGAATATACAATTATGTTTTCCCCGAACCCGGCCGCTGGATTCACTTGCTATTTTAATTTCCTTATTTCACCGCACCCGTCGTACGTTTGATCTTGGAACTACCTAGGGTAACATTACTCTTTCCGAAATTGTTGAATAATACTTCGCACAGTGCGATGTCATGGGACATAACTTAAAAATTAACTTCTGCGTTGTCATTATCATTATTGGTCATTATTATTGGTAGGTTCTTGAGTATCCATTACTTGGATGAGAAGTGTAATGTGAAGATATAAACTAACGAATCACGATGCCCGTATTCATTGTACGAAACTATCAAAGAAATGACAAAAGTGTAATAGAACAATGGATAGTCCTCTACAACAAAATGAGGAATTGTTTCACCTCGTTAACTTCCTGAATTTGTTAGATAAATTGCGTTGATAAAAATGTGAAAATTAATTTGTGTTTCTATTCTATTTCAGAAATTATTAAGGTATTTAGGTCGAAAATTAATTAATTTAAAATTTATGATTTTTGTTCAAAAATCTCATGTACGTAACGCACTGTGTAACCCAAGAATCGATGGTAGTGAAAGTTTTTCTTGGATTTAGTTAGATTTCCAGTTGTGAAATTATGTATTTCGCTGTGCCTAGTAAATTTCCTAATTTCTGTCCACATCACAATTTCTACTCACTCGCTTTTCTTTTCTATAATTTTATGTGATCTTAAACCAGTGGGTAGAAATTTTGACATGAACGTAAATTGTGACATTTACTACATCAATTACATTACCATTATTAACTGTGCAGTAGCAAAAGCCTTTCGAATTTTAATATATTGCTAGCACGGTTAACCGCAAAAAGCCATGCGTATGGACGGTTTGTTGAACGATAACAAACGAACTTTTCAGCCGAAATTTTTCGCAGCGATGCCTATTAAAATCCCTATACCAACATCCACAGAAGCGAAAGGTGGCCAGTTTTTTAACAACACAGCGGCAGTATTCATGCAATTCTATTAAGCAACACTGCGTTGGTTCGGTTTGGTGGTTTCAAAAGCGTCGCGATGGTATAAAATGAAATCGTTAGACAGGACGCATCGTTATAGTGGAAACGATATCGGCGCATGAACGTCCTCGGAAAATCGTGGAACCACTTGACGGACGCGGTGGGTGTAATGTCGTGCTGGTCAGAGTTACCCTCACGTCCTTTCTACGGTCCCAACCCCCTAAACGACGTATTTAGTATTCACTTCAGCGTGGTGTTACTAATAGCGGGCGAATTTCAGAGCACTGTCGGCGACGAGGTGTAGGTACGCGAGTGCAACCTTTGCAACACGTGCTAAGTGCACCCCAGGCACTGGCAAAGGGGATAGCTTATTGTTGGCCTACAATGGCGATAATTATTAGGTATCGCGAGCGAAACTTGCGAACCCGCCCCAATATCTGCGATTTAATTATTGTAAGACGTCGATTTTCCTCTATATGCAGTACTCTATGCAAGAATCAGAGAGTACGAATGTACAATCGTGGACAAAAGTAAACGGATAAATAAAGAGAATATTTTTCATTGTATGTACTTTAATCGAATTTTCATAATTGCTATAAACTTAACTTTTATCTATTTTGTACCCTTATATTAATACGTAGTTTATTTAGTAAAAAAATTCAAACTAATATTTACAATTTTAGGGACGCCATTCACGTTTAACTAAGTAATCAACTATAATATTTGTTGGGAGTCAAAAATAAGTGGATACATACCAAATAGCATAATACAATAAATAAAATAAACAGAAGAGTTAAGGGAGTAGACTGCGATAGGGACGCAATAAGACAGAATGTCAATATTACTCACAAAATTGACCGAAAACATGGATTTACGAGATTACACCTTTCATCCTTATATAAGTAAATTTTTAGGTCGTCGATTCCTCTTTGGAAAGAGGCATGTTAAATCTGCCTTGCTCTGGTCATGATACCCTCTAACCATCTGGGAATGCTACTTATTAAATTCTCAATGTAAACTTCAACATTTTCAAATTCCAACTGCAAATTTCAGTTTTGCTGTTTCTCTTATTTAATGTATTATTTGTATAATTTATCAAACTGCTGCTACTCCACTGTAAGAATTATACATATAAATATTTGTCGGATCAATTATTGAAATTGTAGATATTTCTCAAAGGGATCGGTTTCGTAATAAATCGTCGACGTTGTACTTCTGTAATTACCGACTTGCTTCAAAATCTACGACGTGGCGACCTCGTAGGGAAATTAAAGTGAAACCCGATGATTTATGATTTACAAACTCATTAATTAGCGATTTCTGTTGGAACGGTTGGCTAGCGAGCCGGTAACCAGTTCGATGGATTTGCCAGAGTTCGTTTTCGAGCGGTAGATTTCTCGGCGAAATTCCCGTGTAATTTGTTTGAACAAGCTTGCTCATTTTTAGCGAAGAAGAAGGCCTGCAAATGAGATTCATTTCCGCTAACGGGACCGTTAATTGATTATATTCATCAAAGTTGATGATGATAAAAGTAGTCAGAATGATCAACTTCGTCCAATGAAACTTGAATTTCACGAAAGTATATAAGAACGCTGAAGGACACAATTGTCTCGGATTCTTAAAAAAGAAACATAATAAACACTGTTCCATCTACTATGATAAAATAACGCCAATAACTTTGAGGACAATGCAGCATTGTTTCCCCAATTAATTCCTCTTGCGGACAACGACTTGGCCGTGTCAAGTACCCCCGTAAATTTTAATAACGATCATTTCTACGCGTAACGACGTCAAAATTTAATAACATTGTTAACAGAAATTTCCTCCTCATAGCAAGGAGAATAGCGATTGTTTTTGAAACAGCGGGAACAGAGCGCGTTTACGTCTGCAGAAAGCGCGATAATCGTCTTATTCTCGTACTTATGTAATTATATCAGAAATTATATAAGTTAAAGTAAGTGGAGGGAAGGGGGCTTGTAAGAAATTTTAAGAAAATCAATGTTTTCGCGAGTCCAAGGCGGGGCGCAATAAGGAATAACACGCGAGGACAGTTTGTGCATTTCGCTGCAATATCCTCCCAGGAAAATAGAACAGGTGCAACAAATTGCGTTAAAACCCTTACTTTATCTGTACCACTTTTTCCTTGTCACTCCAAACATATTTCAGTATTTTGTATGTGAACGGAATTACTAACAAACACCTGATTTCACTTTCCATTTCAATTACTATAAAACACGGAAGCAAATGTAATACCTTCAAACTAATGTAATAATATTTTATGTATTGTACTAATGAGAAAACAATCAATTATTTAAACAATCAATTGTCATTTGTTTAAATTATATATATTTTTATCAATCTGGGCGCGCCGGTGACCGGTGACCCCCGTGGCATCCAACGTGTTAAACTTTCGATTAATTTATTCATTGATATTCAATCAGTTTTTCCAAAATGGATAATTGTATAAAAAATGAGTGGACCAGTGGATATTGAAATAGCTAACTCTAACGTAATTTCATATTTGATTAATTGTTATTTCAAGAGGAACGTAGAGAGAGAATATCTACCATTCGAATCAGAACATTGTCCGCTGTGTTTGTGATAGCTGACTTGACGACCTTCATCTAAAAGCGAACAAGTTTAAGTTAATTATGTTTTTGAAGAAGTTACGAAACTCGATGGAAGTTATTATCTGTTTAAATTAAAATTTCATATCGCGGAACAACTTGAACGTTCCCATCGTACTTCGATGTCGTATCATTGATTTCTTATTATCTCGATAATTGGATTTTGAAACTAGAAATTCAGCTTAAGTGTATTTAATTCGCGGAAGCAATTTAATCTGCCATGATATTACAAAGTAGAAATTAAACATCTCGTTAATTTAGCTAATATTAAATCCTATACAGACTAGCCGTATCAACGAAATTTTAACCAGTAATTACCGCTTTTAGTGACTCTGGTGGGCGAGTACGACGGCGAGGAGCTGAATCTGACGAAGATCTCAAGGAACGAGATGGGAGTTTATCTCTGTATCGCGAGCAACGGCGTGCCACCGGGAGTCAGCAAACGCATTTTTATCAATGTTCATTGTGAGTAATAGTGATTACGTCGGCCGATAATTTAACGGTTTTCCTTCGACGTAAGCGAAAGAAAATCGGTGCTAACCTGTGCTGGTATTACTGTGTGCACGGTTACAAACCAGGGATTCTGTTTCACAGTCCCGCCGGTAATTCATGTACCTAATCAACTGGTAGGAGCCCCACTGGGCACCGACGTGGTCCTGGAATGTTTTGTCGAGGCTTCGCCCAAGTCGATTAATTATTGGGTCAAGGATAACGGTAAGATCTCTCTATTGACCGTTTAGTTTCTAATTTGGTGCGACATACTCTCAGCGCGACGCTGAATAAAATATATAGTAATCTACGGATATATGGCCATCGGGAACGGGTTTGACCATATCCGAAGGGGTGGATTTCCTGCAATCGTTCGTCGTTCGTAATGTTTGAATAAATATAAGTAGATAGCACTCGATGCTAACAAAATGTCAAAGATGTTTTAAACAAAAGTTATAGGTACTGTTATTACCTACAAAAAAAAGTATTATACAATTTTCTTGTAAGTGTAATATTTTCTAAGTACTCACCATGAGTATTAGTATTCCTCAGTATAGGATTTTTTAGATAGGGTATCAGTTTCTTGTTAATGACTCGATACTTTTGAACCCAGCAAAAAAGGTTTTAAACAACAGTTGTAGATACTATTATCACCTACGAAATTTCAATATTCCCTGAGTAATAAAAGTCGACGAGTATAAAACTGAATCCTAAGTATGTTGGAAATAAGAATAAACATTGATAAGACTCGAGGCTCACATCGAGCGAAAACTTCCAAGAATCGGTGGGGATGATTTATGGCCACATATGGAGATTACTGTATGTAATAGTAGGCGTGTTAAAAAACAAACAGAAAACACTTTTAATATCTCCTTCATTGATTGTTGAAAAACAAGGCAATACTCATAAATAGAATACGGATTTTCATGCATTTATAAAAAAACACAATTATACTTAATTTGTGAACAGTGCACTCAACATGCAAAAGTATAGACTCTATTGAAAGCAACGTGGATGGTGAGATTCAATTAATAAATGCAGACAGTATGTAAATATCATTCTTCATTTCTCCCTTCCAGATATTTTATTTTGCATAAAAATCCGCTGCCTACTTACATAAAATTAATTAAGGAAAGTCAAATAGCAAATTGAAAAGCACTTCTGAAATGATCAAAGGAGGTAACGAGATGGTACCGTGCTTCAAGCATTGCTTCTCGACAGACAGACGGTATTAATTAAGGGAATTAACTCGCGCGATTAAAACAAATTACGCGGCCATATCTCACGCGGCCTTTTTTACCTCAAACGCGTGGGCGCGCGCAAGACCGAAGAAGAGGGGAACGGAACGGAGACGACGAGAACGCCTGTCCTCCTCTCGCAGACCTTAACAAGTTTAATATTTCCGGTGCGGAAGTTGGCAAAAAGTTGCAGACAAATGCGAGAGTGAATTACTTCTCGGCCTTTCGCAAAATATATTCTTCGAGCAGTTTGTAGCCGGTACGAGCAGACACGCTTTCGCCTCGGCGCAACTTCCACGGAACCACTCCGTCCCGATGCATTCGTATGTAATTTTCACCTCGCACGGCAAAATCCCATTGCCCCCTTTTTCTCTGCCCTTGCTCAGGTACATATGAGCATGTACACGTATACAGGCGTACATACAATACGTATGTATGTGCCGCACGTACATATGTACGGGAACGTTTCAGACTGTAATAAGGAGACTCGGGCGCGCGTTTAAGAAGTGAATTTTCGCATACTTTTATATGTCGTTCCGAATTCCCCCGCTCGTTTGCAATATTCTCCGACGACGTCGTATATACGCGCAACGCCCAGCTGTATTTCATATTTATTCTCGCGCATTGAAAATGCTGCGGCACGGTGCGTCGCTCTCGAGTCAATTCCTTCTTTCGTATGCCAGAACTGCTCGCTTTTCTCATATGAGTAAAATGGGAAATGAATTGGTCACTATTGCGAAATAATAAAAATTATTTTGCAATAGTCAGATGCATGCAAAACTTAAAGAAACGTACGATGTAGGTGCGTGATCTTTAAATTTGTCTTTATTTGCACAGCGATGATCATATCCAGCCAACAGCACGACGTACAGGCGATCGTGAAATCGCAGTTCGAGGTGCGAATGGTGTTGACCATTCGCAATTTGCAAAAACACGACGTGGGAACTTATAAATGCGTGGCCAAGAATTCTCTTGGTGATGTCGAGAGCAGTATTCGACTGTACGGTAAGTGTGTGTAAAGTTAGTTAATATTTTAAGAACATAAGTAAGTACAGCAATCTCCGGATGTATGGCCACCGATCTGGGCAAGGATTGGCGATATATCCGAAAGGATATATCTCCTAGAATCGCTCGTCGAAATAAGAAAAATATGCCGGTATTCAGAGTCGTCACTTATTTTTAAGATCGTCTTAAGCATGTCCTACAGAGGCAAATTAAGCGGTAAGCGGACTAAGCGGCCGCGTAGGGTTCCGGATAGCCAAGGGGTCCCGGAGAAGCTCGGAGGTCTAAATATATCTTAACTTAAAGA
>NW_017152908.1:21548-37534 GCF_001652005.2 Ceratina calcarata
TTCAGTAAATGTTTAATAGTGACGCAAAATAGAACAATATACTTTAATAATATTATGTACAAGTAAGCTTTCAAAGTTTTGCTAATAAGGGAATAAAAATTAGGAGGCTCTCAAAATATTAAAGAGAAAAGAAAATTGATGCCTATTCTTTAATTTAAATATAACGAAATCGCATGGTTTTCTATTCCGTTTGAAGGTAATCCTACCTCCAGTAGAAAGTCACGTGTATGTACTTGCGAGAACGGATGATACAGAGCGTCGGAATTATGGGAGTACGAGATCAATTGCTAATTAGAAAAGCGGGACTTAAAATTGATACGTACAGTCAACGAGTCCGATGAATCTTTACTGTATTCTATTTAATAATTAGCTTCCTCTGCAGATTATTTAAAGTAATATATTAACAGATAATTCAAAATCCATATTTAAATTTTTAAATAAGTCAAATGGAACTCCGATCGGTTTAGTAATTGTGATACTTCCACGATGCATTAATTTAATCATGAACAGTACAATATTTCGTTTGAAGTAGTAAAAGGTAATTAATCCCGCCAACGCTGCATAAAGCATCTGTTAGATTTTTAAGGTAAAAACCTCATTTACCTACACATACTCATTTTATCATTAATTTGGTTGGGAGAAGTTTCAGTGTTCAAGTATAATGTACGTATAAAAACATTCAAATGGCTGCGGAGAATCCCTCGATAGTTGCTGCGCTTATCGCATAAGAAAATTCATCCTTCGTGTTATTTCGTGTTCGTTCGTTGATCCGTTGCCACATGGGCGGTAGGTTAACGCGTCTTTGCCAGAAGCTTCCGCACGAAAATTGTTCATCGCCAAGCGTATCTCGGTTATAAAAGGCAGATCAGGGTATGATGGAAATAAGTGGGAAGGTCCCTCGCTTGCTTGCTTGTTGCGAACGTTGCTCGCATCTTTACAAGCATCCTCACTTTGCCGTGGAATCCTCCGGAGGATTTTCCCTGTCACGTGGAACCGGCGGCCTCCGCCTTCCTCCGGTCAATCCTCATCTTTGCGCATACGATCCCAGGGAATCTTCCAATCGGGTCAGAGCACTCAGGGGAAACACTGAGTCGATGCACTCCGGTTGAAGGGTGTGCCGCTTCCGTTCATGTCCTTACCCGTAAATCGTAGCTCGAGATTCTTCGCCGCCTTAGGAATCAATGTTCTCCCCGTGACACCGGGATTTACTTCTTGTACAGCCTTCCTGTAGATCCTCGTTTGTCGCCGATGATCCACCGCTGCACTGATGCAGTCGGAAAGAAGAGGATTGGCTACAGACTTCCGTGAATTATTGCGGGATTCTTAGGTACCTAACACTTCTTCGATTTGGTAGATGTCAACGTTTCCGCTGATCAGTTGATTTATTCAGCTGCGTTGGTAACGATGCAAGAGCTACTGAACGTATCATAGTTCTCGGGATTTACTGTTTTTACTAACACGGTTATTTAGCAGATATTTTTTTACCGCGTACGCTATGCACAGTGTTAGTATATCGTTAGAGTATTTATTCTTTAATGTTACGGGAAACGTCATGAAAAAAGAATAGGAGGACGGACAAGAAAATTAGAAGGTAAACTCGTTCGGAATGAGTAGAACTTTAATTAGCCGAAGTTTTTCAACAGTTTTACCTAGTCGCGGTGTTCTCTTTTCTCCTCCTGCTTTATCTCATTTGAACTCTTGTTCTGTAATTACTCGAGGGTAGAAATACTTTGTGCTTATCTTCTATACTCGATATCGAAATAGCGGTTCAGATTCTAAATCCCTTTAATAGACGCCTGTCATAACTAGACTACGGATTTTTATGAAAAATAAAACATTCGTGTTGTCAATTTTAAAGAAATGGAATTTAGATTCTTTTACCCTTCAAAAATGATACGTATTATATTTTTCATGCTATATGCATTGTTTATATTTTCTGCGAAACTAGTGTTTCTATAGACGCATAAAGTCCGGAGTATGGTCATAACAAAATATGATTGATTTCTTCAATACCTACATAACGTAAATGTCTCAATTTCTACTCATAAACTGAACAAGATTTCGCTATCAAGTGAATATAAAATATAAAGTATGAATCAAAATGCATAATGGAAAGTAGTTTACACCAAGAATTATTCCGATTTTATTAACTTCATTTATAACCATGTTTATGTACAGTGTTAATTCTGTAATTTTCTTTCAGATTCTACTCTTAAAGTTGATGTTTATTGCTAATAGATTCGATTTTATTTCCTCTACGACTTTAAGATACAAGAATACATTTAATTAGTAGATTAAAAGCTACAATTTTTTCGAGTCAAAATATTGGTAACAGGATATGAGAGCGTACTCGTTGTAATTTACGGTCTTGTATTAAGGATGTATAGGTATAAAAGTATTAAATATATGACAGTTTCATTTCTTACAAGCCAATCGAGCATATATTTTGTCATGGAATCATGCATAACAATGTTAAAAGATACTAAAAATGCTTTTAATTTTATTTATTTTATATGTTTATTAAGCTAGAATGATAGAAAAATGCGGTATTGAGTAGAAATTGAGAAGTGAGTAGGAATTGAAACATTCACCTCAGTAGTTAATAAAAATTAACAGACAACAATATTTATCCGTACGTCTCATAAATTCATGAAACGCTTACAAGGGGATCTTTCCTACCGTTTATTGCAGACATCCCGGGTCCGGCGAAAACGCAAACGGCTGCCCGACCATTCTTCTACGACGAGGAAGACGAACCCGTTTATGGCTCGGCAGAGATAGAGAAAATGGATAACAAGGCTCTGTCCGTGGACAACGCGATCAACGGACACGTGGGATATCCATCGGTCGCGACTCCAGTTCCGACCACAAGGGTCGGTAAGAAACGACCGACGATCAACGCGAGTTCCAACGCGGATCGTCTTATGGCTTCCAATCTCCTGGCAGTGATTCCGATGCTGTTCATCGCCCGTCAAAGATGTCAGTGAACGAAACGGACGCACAAAGGTTTGGAAAATCTGTTATATACAATATATTGAAATCGTATATAAGAAAAAATGTCAGACGCGTTGAAGCGCTTCATTTCGTGACGAAGAAGTATCAGTTTCCTGGAGCGGCTTATCTCAAAACATACGTTTAATCGTGGAAGTAAAACGAATTCGAGCGTGAATGATTAAAGGATTGAATTAAGAAACAGGCTATGTCTGCTCCAAATGATACAATATGCATACACGATGTTACAATCTAATCTCAGAAGATCTCAAGATTTTTATAGTGTCCCCAACAACTATAAATGTGATACTTTATATCTCGTTTGTACCTACAAGTTATCATTCATTTTCTAATAATTACGGTTCTTTTAGCATACCAGCTCTCAATCAATCCTTGTCATTCTATAAAATCACACAACCAATAAAAGTATAAGCGAAGAATGAAACCATTCAACGTTGGACATAGGTGGAGAGCCAAAAAAGTCTCGGAAATGACAGACTAATTTTTTAATATCTGATTACAGTAGTGTTTTACATCAAGAATGGTCAATATGTTGGTTGCAAGGCAATTTTGTATCTATTATATCCCGCATTGATATTTATTACTACACAAGATCATGTCTGAATGTGTTGAATGCTTGAATTATTGGCAACTAAGTTCTCGCCGTTTTTTCAAAGTTAAAAGTTTATTTTTCCATAAAAATGAACAAATAATTAATCAATAATGTATTTTCCCTTGTTGTTTACAACTTCTTCTTGATGTTCAACAAGATTTTCAATACCTCGTTGATAGAAATCACCCGGTTTTGACTCGAAAAATTCGTTCAACCAAGCTCTCAATTCTGCATCAGTATTGAACTATACTCCGCATCTCTTTTTGAACTTTGCATACTAATTACGAGCGGTTCTTTGGTCTTTTGTGGTCTTAGAACCTTGATTAAAAACAAAAAGAATGAGGTGTCGAAAATGCTCATTTTTCTCAACTTGACATTCCATTTCAATGATCTAAAAATTAACATAAATTAACTCGAACAAAAAACAGATTCCGGTAGAACAAAACATCCTCTTTCGAACGATTTGAAACACTATGCCAAAAACATTGCAGAATGTTAAAATTAATAAAAACGGCGGGAACTTAGTTGCCAACCTAATAGATTGCTATATATTTTTAAGAAAAATGGTCAATCACACATATATACATTAAAGTTGGCCACCCCTGATGTATATCACTAGTATGAACAAATATAAAAAAATTAATCCTTGTAATTTCGAGCACTTTTTGAACTCCGAATTCAGAATATGGAATCAACAGTTCGACGAGGAAAATGGTTCAATTGAAACATTCACCTCAGTAGTTAATAAAAATTAACAGACAACAATATTTATCCGTACGTCTCATAAATTCATGAAACGCTTACAAGGGGATCTTTCCTACCGTTTATTGCAGACATCCCGGGTCCGGCGAAAACGCAAACGGCTGCCCGACCATTCTTCTACGACGAGGAAGACGAACCCGTTTATGGCTCGGCAGAGATAGAGAAAATGGATAACAAGGCTCTGTCCGTGGACAACGCGATCAACGGACACGTGGGATATCCATCGGTCGCGACTCCAGTTCCGACCACAAGGGTCGGTAAGAAACGACCGACGATCAACGCGAGTTCCAACGCGGATCGTCTTATGGCTTCCAATCTCCTGGCAGTGATTCCGATGCTGTTCATCGCCCGTCAAAGATGTCAGTGAACGAAACGGACGCACAAAGGTTTGGAAAATCTGTTATATACAATATATTGAAATCGTATATAAGAAAAAATGTCAGACGCGTTGAAGCGCTTCATTTCGTGACGAAGAAGTATCAGTTTCCTGGAGCGGCTTATCTCAAAACATACGTTTAATCGTGGAAGTAAAACGAATTCGAGCGTGAATGATTAAAGGATTGAATTAAGAAACAGGCTATGTCTGCTCCAAATGATACAATATGCATACACGATGTTACAATCTAATCTCAGAAGATCTCAAGATTTTTATAGTGTCCCCAACAACTATAAATGTGATACTTTATATCTCGTTTGTACCTACAAGTTATCATTCATTTTCTAATAATTACGGTTCTTTTAGCATACCAGCTCTCAATCAATCCTTGTCATTCTATAAAATCACACAACCAATAAAAGTATAAGCGAAGAATGAAACCATTCAACGTTGGACATAGGTGGAGAGCCAAAAAAGTCTCGGAAATGACAGACTAATTTTTTAATATCTGATTACAGTAGTGTTTTACATCAAGAATGGTCAATATGTTGGTTGCAAGGCAATTTTGTATCTATTATATCCCCCATTGATATTTATTACTACACAAGACCATGTCTGAATGTGTTGAATGCTTGAATTATTGGCAACTAAGTTCTCGCCGTTTTTTCAAAGTTAAAAGTTTATTTTTCCATAAAAATGAACAAATAATTAATCAATAATGTATTTTCCCTTGTTGTTTACAACTTCTTCTTGATGTTCAACAAGATTTTCAATACCTCGTTGATAGAAATCACCCGGTTTTGACTCGAAAAATTCGTTCAACCAAGCTCTCAATTCTGCATCAGTATTGAACTATACTCCGCATCTCTTTTTGAACTTTGCATACTAATTACGAGCGGTTCTTTGGTCTTTTGTGGTCTTAGAACCTTGATTAAAAACAAAAAGAATGAGGTGTCGAAAATGCTCATTTTTCTCAACTTGACATTCCATTTCAATGATCTAAAAATTAACATAAATTAACTCGAACAAAAAACAGATTCCGGTAGAACAAAACATCCTCTTTCGAACGATTTGAAACACTATGCCAAAAACATTGCAGAATGTTAAAATTAATAAAAACGGCGGGAACTTAGTTGCCAACCTAATAGATTGCTATATATTTTTAAGAAAAATGGTCAATCACACATATATACATTAAAGTTGGCCACCCCTGATGTATATCACTAGTATGAACAAATATAAAAAAATTAATCCTTGTAATTTCGAGCACTTTTTGAACTCCGAATTCAGAATATGGAATCAACAGTTCGACGAGGAAAATGGTTCAAACGTAAAAAAAAAATACGATCCTGGCAACACAAATATAAAACTACATAGAAACACAGATTCGCGGATCAGCCAGGCGCGTATTTATCAGTTTCAGCGGCAATAAATTCGCGTGATGTACATGTACATATGCTTGTATACACGTAACCACATGCCACATATGTATCATACACACATTCTGGGAAGCTTGCATGCGTACATGTGTGTGCATAACTGACACGTCAGGGTAATTAAGATATCTGTATAAGTAGACACCGTAAAACGGCAACTGTTGAATTAAATAGTGCATTGCGTCTTTGAATGGCTGTCGGCAGCTTTTTGTGTGTCGAGCGTTGAACATGCGTGGGCTAACTATAATAAGTCCACGTGTGTTTTAGTGAATTCCTTCGATCGGACCAAGCGATTCTCAGAGGGCGCAAACATTCGCTCGCGTCTTCTTTAGATTGTTAAATATTCTTGAGCAGAGACGTGCGATCTGATTTCATTTTTAATAATAAAACATATATTGTATTGCCCATGGTGAAAGAATACAAAGCGCGTCCTTGCGCACAGCCAATCACAAACACTTCCAAAACTAATAACATTAATACGCAAAATTGTATAAATTTAAAAGTGAAATGGACATAAGATATAACTGACTTTCTCTTCGGCTTTTTGTTCAACTAGTCTATCTTGAGCAGCAATTAAGGATGTATAGGCTATATACTTAAACGATGCTAACATGTTGAATTTGTTATTATAGATTCCTATTACTATTAAAAAGCTACCTGCAAAATTTTAAATCAATTCATGGGTTTTTTGAGAAATTATAGTGACTTAAAATTTGCATGTACTCTTATGGTAATCAGCAATAACCCAAAGAAAACTTCACTTTGATCTTGAAAATAACTCAGAAAGAACGGTGATAAACTCTTGAAAAAAGGTTATGTAGTTTATGAACAAATTTCTAAAAACATAATCATCATTCATGGACTTGAAAGAAAGTTATTGATTAAAATATAATAAAAAAAATTACAAATTCATTCTTGAGATCAACGGTTTCAGATCCATATATCTCGATCCATTGATTTTGCCGGTATTAATTCTTTGAAAATGCAAAGTATTTAATGTTGTTTCCTTTCATGTTTCCATTCCAATTAGATGATAAGGTTATCGGCATTTTTAAAAATTATTTATATGCAAATTGGCGCAAGAGCATGGCAGAACGTAATTAAAACAAAATTTAAACTAGAGCTCCCATATAACTGCGTTTTGGAAAGCGCACAACCGGACGAAAATTGGTTCACCGTGAGAGCACACCTTGTATTCTTTCATCATGGTACTGTCCTCCTATAGTTATCTAACATTTATTATTGAATAATCAATGATTCCGTTAATTTCCAAAATAGAAACTACAATGTTTGATCACCGTGATCATACAATCTGTAATCAAGGACTAGTGCTCCAAACGCATGCTGGGATGTTAGGCGAGTCATGTTGTTGTTTCCTAGGCTAACAGTAATTGAATAGACTACGGAGAACGAGCGTGAAAAAGAAAAGTAGTCGCGATATTTTTGTATCCTCGACTGTTGATAGCGTTACCACTTGCGTTCTCGTTCAATCATTTATTTATCGGCGCGTAAAGTTCGTGTTTAATCCCTCTGTGCCAACGGGAAGGAGAGGGCACGTGAAAATGGGCGAGATAGAGAGAAGACGAGAACTTTGCACGGTTAGTCGAGAATCGTGCGATCGGGGATTAAACCGCGACAAGTTTAACGTTCGATTACGATATCGACAAACGCTTACATCGCGTCGTCGCGTCGCATCAGGTCTTGTGTATTTAGCACTAAATAAATGAAAGTCCTTCAACTTACTCGGCTCCTCCGAGCCCAGAATGACGACCAAACCAGCCACCGGTGCTATCAATGGACCCTTTTTTCGTCTCAAGGATGTACTAACAATAAACGCTCTCCATCGGGATGTTTCTATCAGTAGAACGATTTACTTCATGGAACCGCCTGTAAGATCAAGAATAGAACTCCTGAGGTCATACTATTCATGGTCTACGTCACAAACTTGCTAAGCATTAGATCAAATAACCACATAATTAGGCTATTGAAAATCATTAGTCCTCTCTTGAAATTGTTTCTAAATTTCCTTCGGCCAGTGTTCCATGTTAATTTCATTGCTATCACCGTTTTCTTTGCCAACTCTTTAATGTGTTCTTTACATACTTATATGTATCCTTCTAAATATTCTTGGCTTTGAGAAGCACGAAACCTGCAGGAGGGTTCTCTAATATTGCCACGAAGTGTAAAGATCAGTCTTTTTTAGAGCCTCTATTTTAAATTTTCTTTATGGTATATCGTCCCGCAACTTCTGCCAGCTGTATAGGTTTATTAACCCATCCATCAAGGTCGGCGCGGTCGATTAAAAGCGTAGGAAGAATTCGGCGATCGCGGGAGGTATTCTATATGGGCGAATCCGGCCATAAGGACTACGCGAAGATCTTAGTTCGTTCATAAATAAACACAACTGCCCGAACAGCTGGCGCGGACGTAATTCATCGCGAATTAATTTAAGGGCCGCCCCCACCGCCTAGTTCCTTCTTCCTCTGCACCGTTTTCTAGCCGCTGTTCCTTCTTCTTATCCGCCGCTGGTACTTTCATTAAAGGTCTACCGGCGCCATTTGGTGGCTCGCTTTATGCTGATTTTATTTCCGTTCTTTCGAGAACTTGAGATCCACGGTAATTGTGCGGTATTATTACCCCCACGCCGGAATAATGGCCGTGTGAAATATGGCCCGTCGAACCGACGGCTCGTGCCGCACGCCTCTTGAAGAGGATTTCACGGCTCGCTGAAAATCATCACCGGCCAGACTTCATCACTGCGGATCACTTTTATCGAGTAAGGCAAGTTGACCGATCTCCTTCAGTCTCGCTTTTATGCGAGGGCGCTGCCCATTCCCGAGTTGAAAAGTTTTCATCTTCGGGACGAGAGGGTAGATTTAGAAACAACCTGGTGACCTGTGAAGTTCAGCCGAAAATTTTCATCGCAAGTTTGTCCGGTGAAAATCTACGATACTTCAAACGATGGTCGAATGGTTGTCGAAGTTCGCGTTCGATTTTAGGACTTTCAGTTCCATTAAGTGTTTTTCCGAAGGATTAACTTCTACAAAACGTTTTCGTTTACAGTCATTGCTTTTAGTGAAACTGATTGACCAACTTCATTTTATTAAATATCGAATTGTGGGTATTAAAAACTTAAAGGAAATATTTTCTTCGTACTTCTTTAACGATATTCTACACCCATGGCTTTCTCTCTTTAGCTCGTGTTTTCTTCTAATTAAAAGGTATCGCAACATACAGAACTTCCATGAAGTGTGCAACTCAAATAATCTTCGAATATTGCACCTGTTACATCAATTATACGTCCACGTGGACGCGTGGAAAATGAAAGATTGATTCCGCGGCGGAGTCTATTATTTATTTATACAAGTTTCCAAACAATTTGCTCTTAGAATTCTTGAAGTGCTTCTCGATGTTGTCGCGCTCGATCTCTCTCCATCCCTCTGACGTTTCCCAAGTAATTTAATTCCCGCGTTTGGTTTGATTTCGAAGAAACAATTTTCGAAAGTCCAACACGCTTATTAACCAGAATAAGTTATTCTCTGTATTTAATAATATTTATACATGTCGTAAATTGGTTGACTTTTATGTATAACGGTCCACGCTCTGCCTCTATCTTGGAGTTTGAAAGAAATCCTGTACGAAACGACAATATATGTATTAGCGTAAGTGAACTTTACGTGATTGAACTGGTTGCAACCAATCTTTTGTAACAAAGCAAACAGTAGCGAACAATGGAAATTTACGTTGCGTATGCGAGAGATAATTTGCATTATCTTGTAATTCTAAACCGATCGCATAATATATAAATTGTTGCTTCATAGTTTATACACAACAAGCTATGCGCTTCTAAGTACTGTTGTAAATATACTATACGCGAAGACAGTATCTACGGAACTCCGGTATCTGAGCTCTTAAATAATTTCGTTTATTATCAAAGTCACTTTGTGCAAAAGACAAGAATTTGCAGCTTCAATTTTTTAAACGATATTCCGACAGAATACATTTTTAAGATAAAGTATTGCTTCAGCAATTATAAAATATACTTCAAATGGTTGGCATTTTATCAAATTTTTTTAACAATATTAAACGTTTCGTTTGCACGATGCTCGGATATCTAAGTTCGGCTGTGTCATGTAGACATGCACAATCACCGAATCGCCTTTGGGAGCTGAACGTCTGATCCATGTTAGGGCGATGCTACTGAGGATTATTTGACCGCAGCGCGCCGGTCCGTAAATACATCACACGGTCACAGACCGACTTCGAAAGCACGCACGCTTCCAAAACGCTTTCTCCGATTGTAACGACAGACAATACGAACGAAAGAACTGATTTCTGATCGAGGTTAAATGCGAAGAAGATTGTACAGTAGGTTCCTTAAGAACCGTCGTATGTACATTAACTGTCGCAGTCGATTCTCATTATTTTCAAACGAATTTACCTTCGGTTCGTAGCTCGTTGCATGTTAACGACTCTCGTGTGGTCGAGAATATTGTACAGTTAGTTTTTGCCTGTTTTCCGCGTGGAAACGCGAGTAAAAGAACAAAGAGAATTATTTTGTAACCGCGTACGACAAAGGTGACGCCTCGAGCGAATTTTTATGCGACTAGAAGATTGTACAGTAGCTTGTATAAAGTATCTCGTTGGTTAACACGTACATAGGAACGTATTTAGATTCCTTGTCCTCTATTTTCTCTTTTTTCAATTCCTGATGAAAGGAGAGGAACTACGTTTGAACGAGGCGCACGCGATGTTACCTATCCAAGGCTTCCCCATATTAAACTCTGTATTTAACGAATGTAACGATGCAGCGAACGTATATACGAATGAAAAACAATGTAAATCTTTTAAACAGAAATATCTACAATAGATTTTACTTCCTACGAATATTCATTATGGACCATTCCCTCGCAACGGAAAGAAAAAAATAACCCAAACGTATTGCTTGAGGGCTTAACCGTAACTACCTTTATCTCTAAAAAGGTGCCTGTACTTTTGTGAGCATACGAAGCAAAAAAACTTTCCTTTACGTATTGTCGCATTTTTGTATTATGCAATGATCGCTATTTAAATTCATTAGAGAATGCAATCAATACACGTTGAACGTATACCGCGACAACTATTACAGAATCAAATTGTCATAATCGTTTGGGTTTGATTTCCACTTCATAAGCATTTCCTTTGAATGAACGTCAATGGTTATAACGTAATTGCCTCCTCGGTTGTCAAAGGAAAAGTGAAAACGGTGATAACTGTCTGTTATGTAAATCAAGTGAACCGTAAGCGTACTGGTTTCCTATTAGTCTGACAATGCAATGTATATGTATATTAGGGGTACGATAATTTTATATATACAACGTATCATAATGGGCGCGACTACGATGAAAAAATCATTGACGGGCGCAGAAACTGTATAAAGGTAGGATGATGCAACGGAATCCTGTAAATAACTGTGAACATATTGTAGTCAATATCAAGAAGAAATAAAGATAGAGCTTCGTGTGACCTATGAAGCTACACAATGAAAGCTATTTTTGTCTCTTTATTTACCCCGGTACGCAACAATCGACGCAAGGACTTTATGCATCTGAAAATTATTTCTAGTATTCTATTGATCAATTAGTGATATTAATGTACGTTGTGTTATTAATTATTTCTTGCTGGAGATGTCTCAAAACATTCTGTTGTGTGAAAATTATTAACCTTTAAACCACCGGCATTAGTTACATTTAAACGTAGTTAAAAAGTCACATGTTGGATGACGAACTAGTTTATTAGTATTGATATAGTTTTATTCAGCAACAAATAACCCTGAACATATTCAAAACCTAGATAACAAATCTTACTCAGCGACAAACAATCCTAAAACTACCCAAAAACATCCTTACTCGTCTTATCCCAAATATCCCTACTTTTACCCTGCTTTGACCATTAGCCTAATTACTCATACTGACTAGATATAAGGACCAGAAAAGGTGTACAACTGACAGATTTCATTACTTCGTACTGACGAGCAGAGCTAGACCGTCTCAATAAAGTTCTTGGAGTTCCTAATTAACAACTGTTGCATTTATCCCTACATTGGGTACAGCACACATACAAGGTGGTCGGTATCTGTTGGTACAACCGGAACAGTGATAATCAAATAAGATGAGGATGTAGAATAAGTCTGTTCATACGAGGCTTTGTTTTAGAGAAAATTGACTTTAAATATTTATCAGATACATGTACATATCTATCTTACTTTTCCGGTTCTTTACGGAGTCACAACGAAGCAATGGTTAATTTCGGAAACATGGCAATTGCAGGAAGGAATCAATTTCGCATTTAATTTATTGAGCAGAATTCATATACTAAGAATTTCCAACATTTTTAGCAAGTCCTGTAAGGATAAAACTTATTATAAAATTATTTTATAAATAGCTTTTTCACTGACTCACTCATCCATCAACGTTCAGCTCAAACTACTCCACCTATTGATTTACAATTTTGGAGATTATATCGTTACAAAAAATAGTGTTATGTTTTATTTATTCATAAAAATACGTTTTATAAATAAATATAGTCTATGACAGCCCGGAGTAAACAAAAAACTACTATTCAAATTTCGTGCTAAATACTTCAGTCGTTCTTGAAACACTGCTAAAATACAAACAAACGCTCTCTCCTTATACATATACATAAGACATGCCATACAAAGTATGGCATACTCATCAATTTTTAAGCCAATATTTCGGCTTACCAACGGTCTAAAGATTAAATTGAATATAATAAGGTAAGTAAATTTTCTACCTTTCTGTATCTCCAAAACTTTTCATTATACTCATTTAATAGCTTCAACTATTTCAATTTGTACATGTTCTGTCATCCGATTTTAATTATTAAAAACTAAAATATTCGGGCAACATTTCATTGTTCATCTCTGCTGTGTAAACATTTTTTGAATATTATTTGTCAACAGTATTAAATATCGGTTTCATTATTCAACTTTTGATGTAACCGGAAAAGATAACAAATGCTGGAGCTGGTTTAATTCAATGAAACATTTTTCTGCGTGTTTCCCCGGATTCTGTTTCCTGTTTGGTATGCGCGTGCCGATAGATCGATGCAGTCCAGCAATTTGATATCGGATACACATGTCAAATACGTGCCCGTAAAGTAAAGCAAGAGAAGGGAAGCACGTCCTTTCGGAGGCGCGGGAAGGAATCCGCGAATATTCACCGAAAGCTAGGAATTCCACTGATACAATCGACCGGCGAAAGTGAAACTTTTAAACGGAACGAAATTAATCTCCTATCAGTGTGCCGCGCAACATTCTCTTGAAACTCGCAGATGATTTAAATTGAAAGAATTTATCGATCGCGACAGCGTATTTCATCCGGAAACATATCGGACATCCTCGTAAAAAATTACAAAGTGTAATCGACGAAAAGAAACATAAAAATACAGAAGCGAATTAAATAAATATATTCCACGCGATGAGCAGGTGTCGTTCGTTGAGATTACATCCTTTAAAACAACTTCTACCGGTTTGCAAGTTCGAAATTGCTGGGTTTTGAAACTTTCATCGTGCTCGTCGTACAAATCAAACAGCCCTCTCCCAAGAAATTTTTCTACAAATCAGCAGAACTCACAGATCCCTGACCCCTGTCAGCAATTTTACCAACCCTTAAGGAAGCTCATAAAGATTTTGTGCGATTTTAAAAAATCCGACGAGATCGAGAACAAGAAATTCCAACTAAATAATGATGCCAATTTTCAAGATTATAATCGATAATCCGTTTCATTGTATGGGGAAACCCATCTAAGAATGAAACAAGACATTATAGTTCTGACCATGTTGCAAACATTTATTTGACTTATGAGACAATATTAAATCTACTACATTGATGATCTTTGCATCCATCATAATTCATGTTGGCTAGAAATGAATACGCGGTTACGTCGAAAATGGAAATACTCGATATAAGAAAGAGTACAACGCAGGGCGGAGAGGAAAAATTCGTTCAATATTATTTTAAAGTTCTCTGAAACACGGACGAAGGATATGTCTGGGTCTCTCACGCACGTGCAGCGTAGGGTAACAGTCAAACACTTGGCAGCAGCCGGTGCCGGGTATGTGACATGAATATTTGTTTCTAATAAGATATGCCGAGCCGACGGCGCCATTTGACTTACCTTTCGCTGCGCTTACACTACACCTATTAAGGACGAAAGAATAATAACAGAAAAAAAAGAGAAAAAGAAAACAAATTTTGGATCGTCATGGATTTTTTTCTCTACTCCAATCCTGTATATATTTTGTTATGGAAACGAGAAGACGAAATACGGACATATGGACATACGAAGAAATAAAATATTTATTTAAGTGAAAAACATATCGACAGGCCATAAATTTTGGGAAGATATTCTCTGATTCCAAGCGCAAATTTAGTCTCGGTAATGATAAAGAACGTTGTCCTTTACTGGTAAGGCTTTTGCCACGATCTTTTGGAATTCCGAGTAATCCATCGTGTTCGATTTTCAATCCTTTCACGAGAGGAAAATTGCGGGATCTCCGCGGCAGATGTCCCGGACAGAATGGATCACGAATCCTTTATAGAAACGTCTGGCGTCGCATTAACCGCGGAATGGATCACGTCTATTCGCGCTCGTAAAGTAATGCGTGCCGGACTTTGTTTAGTTACTTGTGAAAGTGCACACGTTCCCACATTCACATTTTCCGTTTTTCTTTACGCCGTTTCCTTTACGGCGAGCATCCGGACGGTCCCCGATAGGACGCACGGTCACGTTTACGCGTCGGAATGCATCACGAATGTCGCATCGGGACCCTTGTTCGCTCTCCCGTGTTACGGGCTGGGGATCCTTCACCCACACCCACGGATATCCTTTTCTCTGCTCCACGAGTTTGATTAAGTCGTCAGGGATCTACGTGATTGGACGTACCTCGATAATTGGTCGGGACATGGCTTCAACCGAGAGTAATTTCATACTTTAACGAATGTTATGTAAGACGTATGTTTTTATCCATCATTTTTTTTTTGGATCATGATAAATCTCAATTGTTGTGCCGATCGATCTGCACAAAATTGACTTCCTTTACAATCTCCATGACCCATGACACTCAAAATGATTTCACTTCTAATTTGTGTAGAACATAGAAGAATTGCAGAATTCATTTTACGTTAGGATTCACCATAATAGATTTAATAACGAGAAGAGGAATCCCGATTCCGGCATATCGATTAACCGTATTTTAATTCCGTTCCGAATATAAAATCGGTTTATTCGTACCGATTAGATAAGCGACACATACGAGAATTCCTGACTCATGTCCCAACTTTGATTAACCCGTCAAGAAGTTACACCTATTCCGAAGATATCATAGCCATAATTGGAAAGCGGATTGACTGGGTGAGTTATTATTAATTTACATCCATAAAGCAAATTCGATAAGATTGAGTAGCATTCCCCCTTCAAGATCTCATTAGCATTACTATTCATTGCTGTCTAAGTATTCGATACGATCAATCTTTACATGAATTTATAAAACTATCGGGCTAATATTCAATGAAAAGGAAATTCTATAACGTGGTTCTATTTACATGCAAGACATTACAGATCGTAACCAAATTGTAGTATGTTATTCTTCAGATCCAAATGATCACATCGATACGATTAAATATCTACGTTTCCAAACAAATCTTGTAAATAATGATGCTTACAAAGTTTTTTCAATTCGCCTTCAGATTCCGCAATTCGCCCGTCGAATCTGTGAACTTTTAAAAAGACTTTTCGTTTTTCCTCA
>NW_017152908.1:37857-44373 GCF_001652005.2 Ceratina calcarata
GGTTCATACAACCTTCAGGATTCATACAATCTTAAAAGATGTATGAAAGTATTATTTATAAAGCAGACGGTGGAATTTTACGAAATTCTCTATCGCTTTGAATAATTCAGGGGAAATGTAATCAGCATTACATGAGCAAGCTACTATCATTCGTTAAGCGAATATAAGCGCGTGTTCGCTTTTCCACGGTCAACCAGACACACGAATGAGAGTAATTTTAGTATAGGTGGTCCCTAAATTACGGCAAAGGACCCCGTGTCCGTTTTGGACTATTTGCCCGTCACTTGACACCTAGCAGAATCCTTTCTCCATTTTCTGAGTTTGATTAACTCCGACGATACGGGCAGCGAGGCCGGCGTGGGATGCGGAGTACAATTATCAAGCGAATATTTCATGTAGAAAAGAGCTTCTCCGACGTCCCAATTTGCAATGCAGGTAAATGTACATCCGCGTAGTAAAACTAAAATCGAGTCTTCATAAATGATCGATAGATTCTATCCATAAACGATGAAAAACCAGCACAATTTTTTAAATATATTTTTCTCTAGCCGACGATGAGTCAACTAAGGAAATTCTGTATTTTATGTTAATAGTTCTGGTTTAAATACACAAGATTTGGTATATAAAGGGAGACAAAATCCGGCATGAATATTTCATGCGTTACAACGAGATTTTAAACTTAAAACCGTTTTCCTCCGTGTAACATCGCGCGGTGAATCTTTAAATAATAAAGAGAATCAATCGGATGGCACGAAATTCGGAGCAGTGTATCAAATGAACGTGTTTAAAATAGTGCTTGTGATTTATTAAATTGCCGTATCAAAACTCGTCAACTGGACATGCAATTGACTATGATTTAAATTTTTCACGTTCCAATCACACCCGACACCGTCTGTAATTCGTAATCCATTAAATTTTTGGTTAACGCGATTTGTCAAGTTCTCAGATTCACCTCGATTATCCCGCGTCGATATACATATTCACTGTCGACAAATGTCGTCCGAACGACACGGTTGTCACGAATGACAGAGCAAATTGCATCTCAATCTCCCTTGTTTTTTTTCACATTCACTGGCGTGTATTCTCTGATTCGTGATTAGCACATCACTTACCATGCGTGTCTGACCGACTCGTTGACAAACGACAGCGTTTTTTCGGTTAAGGATCGGCGGGAAAATAATACATAGATAAACGACGTCGATATAAAACGCGTGAAAGGGTCGAACAGAATTCTAATTGAATAAAAATCTGACCACATTCTCAATTACTTCTTAACCACTGAAGAAAGATTTAAACTGCTTATGAACGATGACCGAACAACCGCGATACGTTTTTATTTTCAATTTTTCGAACGGCTTTCCACGGAGGTGTGATTTATACGGTAAAAAACCTCGTTGCAGTGATAAAGCGCCGTAAATTTGACTGGCCGCTTGAATTCACCGTCTTCCCAGGCGAATAAAAGTGAACGGTGCCCCGGTGATAAGACGATTCCTCGTCCGTTTCTGCTCCCGAGAAAGTAATCCTGAGTTATGCGATATTTCTTCACCCCGAAACATGTTCTACCGACCTCAAACCGTGCTACGTTTTCAATACACCAACGACAGTGACTCTTTATGTAACGAATAATCCGAGATTCGTGTTTGATTTGATTACAAAAGTGGTTAATTCGAGAATGATTTAAGTTAGCTTGATAACATTTGCAAAGCATATACGATTTTATTACAAGTTGAACTATAACATTAAAATATATGAATGTAAAAATAATGATATAAGATGATAAGCAAGATATAAACTATTGAAACGAGAATGCAAACAAAAATTTAATCAAATATTTCACTCGAGTATCAGCTGACAAAAAAACTGGTGCAACGTTACTGTTATTCACGATTATGAGTCTCAAGTGGTATAAATCACAATCGAGAAAGAAAAGAAAATGCTCAGTTTATATATTATACGAAACTGATCTCTCGAATATTGTCCGAATTGTGTTTTTGTAGACGAAGGACGTTTGATATATAGCGTCCGATCATCCATTAAAGCACAGCGCACCGTAATTGAAAATCTATAATCAAATCACACGTTTCACCGGCTGTATAAGCAATTTCAAAACATTATCCATTCTTTCGCCGAAGTTAAGTCGAGAAGGAGGAAATAAAAGATCCGAGATTGTCCCTGAAATCGGAACGAATCCCACAATAGCCGGTTAGGAAGGACCAAGGGGAGTAGACGACACGAGACGAGTACAATCGGTTGGGAGAAACGCGAACCAGAGGGAAGAGGAGGCAGCAAGGAAACGGCGGCGCGGTGGGAGAAACGGCGCGTTTTAATGAAAGAAGCGCGTTAATTAACAGTCGCTCCCGATCGCGATATAGAAGGCCGGACTATAAAGATAACAGTGTACGTCAGTGCAAAGGGGTGCTTCTCGTTCCACGGGCGAGAGGTAAATGGGTAAGGTGGCACGGCGGGTACGCCGGGGCTTGTTGTTCGAGTAGTCGCGGCACCATATCCGACGACAAAGTCCTGCGACACCATCGGGTCTGGGATGTCGGTTGTTGTTGTTATCTCGAGCTGTTTCCTGGTAATTGTCTTCCCTCTTAGCGGTACGAGCCGCGGCGGCTTGTTATCTAGTGAATAATTCAATAAACTGCCGGCGCGGAGTTTGTAAAGCGAAAATTTCACGGTTTAAGGGTGAAAAACAATGTGGTCACGGTTTCGAACCCCGGTGCCCCGGCCACTAGCTCCCCGAGGGTTTCAACTACAGTATGACGGACCATCTCCCTAATCGCGTTTGACGACCGAGCCTGTCTTATCTGTTTCTTTCGATCTCCCTTCTGCTTTCCAACCCAAACTCTTTCCTATCTTTCTTACCACGTTTATTTCTGACTACTGAGCGTATACGCGAGATTTAAGGCGAGTTCAAATTAAGTTCCGACGCGGAAGCTTTGGATTCTCCTAGCTAGGGGCTCGGAAAACGAAAGAAAGTCGACAAATTCCGCTTAAAGTTGAAAATGGTTAAAATAGTGTGCTTTTTGCGAGAATTTGTTCTACTTATCATAAATAGACTACGGATGTTTATGCATTTATAGAACTTTTAAAGAATTTAAAGAACAACAGTATATAGTAATATCCAAAGAAGTGACCAAAGTAAAATACAGTTTATACAGGATGTTTGCGAAATCGTGGTAGAACCGGCAAGGGTATGGTTCCTCACATAAAATCTAGTCGAAAACGAAGAATATATTTTTTTTGTACGTGGCGTCATTTTCGAGAAAATCAAGTTTGAAAATTCGTTAGATACGCGTGTACTTAGACAGAGTCTAGATTTTTATTTGTGGATTCACGTGAAAGAAATAATTTATGCCCAAAATAGTCAAAATCGGGATGTCATTCCGGGATGATATTCATAAAACGAGCGATGTTCAAAGTGGTGTCCATTACATTCAATGAGGCATCGTCCAATGATCTGGTGACAAATTATGTCATGACACATTCAAGATCCACCAGTGTTGATTGTCATCAATGTTGGTTCTCTTATGTCCAATAATGCATACATTTTGTATTAACACTTTCTCAACTTGTGAATGTAATAGTCAATAAAACAGTCTGTACAAATGTACCATTTGAATATTACATCTGGTTCAAAAGTCACTCACAGAATTGTACGCATTTGATGCTCTATCCGGATTTGAGGAAAAAAATATTAAACTTCATCATTTCAAAAAATATTAGATTCCATTTCAAAAACTTTGGTGACTCTAATGTCTCAATAAAAACTAAGGTAATATAAAACACATTAGGGTACTGTATGTCCTCCTGGATATGATATGATTTTTGTTTCCGTACAACAAATAACTTAGGAGTTATTTGAGGTCGTCATGTTATAAGACTCACCCTGTAGAACATATGAACGATTCTGTAAAACATGATAATTGTTTTGGAGTAACCATCAGGCAATTAGTCAAGGTCTGAGAGTAGCGTTTTTAATGGAAAGGAACATAATACCAGATCGGACAATAGCGATCAACAAGGCTGGCTCCTTCGAGGTTTCGCGTTAATCAGCATAGCGTCCTGATCTCTAGCGGACGTTAGGATCCTCCGCTTACATCGATCCGATTCACAGTATACATATGTGTTACTCCGGGTTATACTGCGTTATCTCTCGCACTGGCATACTACACGGCATTATGGTGGTCGCGCAGCTCGTTGTACATAGGTAGTTTAGGTGGCCGTTTACGTGCGGACATATTCTATGTACACCTAGTCGTAGGAGAAGGTGTCAGATTGCGATAAACGGTCCACTTACAGATGGCGTCGGGTTTATAGGACAATAAAAAAGAACCGTGAACCGGAGCTGCGTAGCTAGGAAACGGAATAAAGGCGCGTGACCGGAGAATGGAGCGACGCTCTTGTAAATGTGTCAAAAGGATGACAGGCTAGTGCGAACTCGAGTTGAATAAGTAGACAGGTTGCCGATTGGGTATCGCGTGATTCCACGCTCTACAATTAAGCGTCAAAATGTTCAAACAAAGAATAGAAAAACAATTGTGAAGTCATTCTTTTCATCCTGTCTTTACTATATTTAGCACAAACGAAACATAATTAGAAACTGTCAGTTCGCTAGAAACGTACAATAGCCACCGTTTACACATTAATTTACTAATTCGCTAACGGTAAACGAAAAATCAGCGGCAATTCGGAAAGATTAATGGCCCGCTGTTTCGAGAGCAAGAGCTTACCCCTTATTCCCGCTCCGTTGACTTCTCTATTTTTGGCTTTCGCGGCTGCACAATTATGAAAGTTCGCCCATTAATTATTTTCGCGATACACTCGATTTTCTATATCGTTGGCTGGTGGAAGTGGCCGGTCGATACTTTTGGCAGCGATGCCTCGTGGCAACTCGTCTCCTTTAATAATTCACCGATTCAGACCGACGAGCGCCGGTAGGAATTATTTAAAAATCACTTTCCCGCTTGTAGTACACCGCCGCGGCTGCGATGCAATGCGGACGACGACGACGACGACGCAGTCTCGGGCACAACACTGGAACAACGGTCCAGGCCCGTGGTCCCAGGTGGATCCCGGTATTCTCCTGTCAGATTGCGTCCTATTAATTTTGTCTCACTAATCTCCAATCTGTGTCTCCTTAACATCTCAAAGTATTACAAGGAATCCATGACCGTGCGACAGCCAATACTTGTCGTAATAAATTATTGCTGCGTCTTAAAGATCTCTCAAACAGTCGGGGGACCGATGAAATTATTCGAAAGCACGAACTTAGACGTGAAAGCATTCAATTTACTATTTGTAATTATGACTGGAGTATCAAATTCTAAAGCTTGACGAGTGATTTAGAATGTTATAAGTTATGTATGGTTATTTAACCATGTGAGAATTAAAATTATGTTAAGCTTTGAAGTATTAAAAGAATAGGGAAGGAAGTTTCCATAGGGAATTATTATTTTCTTATTTTTTGATTATAAGCACTCCATTTGAGCTGTATTGATTTGTAATCGAGAAATGCTTTTATGTTGGTACATACTACAATATTTTTTCGTTCGTATTTATGAAGTACAGAATTTTAAAGAGAACTCCTGACCTAGAGAATCGTTTCCTGCTGATTGATGATATAATATGCTGATTGTGCTGATATGCTGATTGTGTTATGTAGTTGAATTTCAGAATAAACAAGCGAACGCAAACGCTAATTTACGAATTTACCAAGTTGCCTACACGAAAGTTTCCATAACTAAAAGATTCTGTTCCAAGGCATTGGATAAACTCGTAATTGTATCCATTAACTGTTAAATGCTTGCCATTTTCTTGAATTTCCGGATATTCATGCTGTCACAGAAAGAGAATTCTTTACTGCTACATATTCAGTTTGTATAATACATTATTATGTATGTAGCTTCAGTCGAAATATAAGAAAAATAAAGAAGTTTATGAAAATGTATTGAAGTATAGGATGAATGAGTATTCAGACGATTAATTGTGGGCGACGGTTGGTATAAAATAGTAGTACTTCTCGAGTGAAATTCAAATAATACTCAAATATATGCACGTTAATTATTTCGCGGTACGAGAGTGGCTATGGTTTGTTCCCTAAAAAAAATGTTACCAAATTATAATTGCTGTTTTAGGCACGAAAAACTTACTTTCAGTTTGCTAACAATGGACAATTCATGAACAATGAATTTGCCTGTGCTTAATAATTTATCTCGGTCAAAATTTAATTACTACTAATTCGTCGGAACGCTGCGAATGCAGCGAATTATAGGACAATAACCAAGCGCGCGTGTGGATCGCTAAGGAATTTATAAATTCTCGACTTGAGTAACGAAGCGAAGAATCATTTATTTTTACTTATTCGCAACTGTTTTCGCTTAAAATAAAAAAAGTAAGCAATTTGAAAATGAGAAAATCCGTAATTTTTTAATCACGTTGTTTCTGTACGCAGACACTATGAAATAATACGATGAATAATTTCGTCCATAAGCAACCACTCCTCTATGATAG
>NW_017152908.1:46553-54855 GCF_001652005.2 Ceratina calcarata
AGTTTGCGCTACGGTACTGCTTCCCCGTATTTTAGGGGCTGGGCGCCAAAATTTCGCTCGCCGGCTCTGAGCCGGATTCCGGAGTCGGAAATCGCAATAGGAATATGCCATTATACATGTATACTCGCGCTCTGATTGATCGGGGATTTTTGTTAATAACTCAATAACCACGCCTCGGACAACTTTTTCACAAAGGAAAAAGTTGTTTAAAATCACCTCAGGAACCTCCCATTAAAATATGTACCACTAGTCCTGGGACACCCTGTATATAGTCAAAGGCCGGGCCTGTATGTTACGCTCGTGACGAGAGCGTAGGATTAAAACAAAAGTTACATGCAAGTACAACTAAGAAATTGATTAAATATCAGAGAAAAGAAAACAATTAGTCGTTACTTATGTTCACTGAATAGATGCAACATATTCAATGAAATAACTAATAACTTTATAAATTACACAGTAGGTAAAGCATAAAAAATGGAAAAAGCATCAGAGTTGGACTTAATCGTTCGTCTTTAAGTTCACCTGCTCCTAGAAGAATTTCAATGGGTCAATGGGACAACCTTCAACACTCGAAGATAGAAACATTTGGTGTGCAGCAGCTCATGTTTGGAGCAGGTCACTAACAGTCATGGCCAAGTATTTTCGGTGTTTTCCCTTCGAGCGCCAAGCGTCGGCATATTCACCTTGAGTATCCTATTTCCGGCATATTGAACGAGCATCATATTCTGATGTATATCTCGAGAATTGTAGGGAATAGACAGATAGTTCCAATTGACGAAATGTGTGTCTTTTAACGACCAATGTAACTATACAAATAGATTTGCAAAAAGTCAATTTGTATAACTAATATATTAAAAAATGTGACTGGGAAATTTTTCATTAAATGTTGATATATTTTCTTTAAAATGTATATGTGGCCACTACAGGACTAAGTTAGGTTAGGTTGTAAATAACGAATAAATTGAAATTTTTATTTTTATCCTCCGAAAAGAGTCCTCCGTCAAGAGTGTGCGCAGAGCAAGCAAATCATAGCGGTCTAGCCTAGCCGACTGTCAGTAGATTATGGTCAGTCATAGCAGACAGAGAAGGTGATACTACGTGATTTTTATGTTTTACTCTTTATCCCTCAAATCTGTAATCTATTTCATACTACAACCTTAATGCAAACTCCAATCTCAGTTCGCAAATTTCATCAAAATCAGTGATCGGTAGTTTGGTTTGTTTCCTTGTAAGTTCGTGGCAAACTTCCGTGCATTAGGCACTACACCACTTCCAGTGCGTTTTTCGTGCCATGTAGATATCCTTCTAAGCCGTTTAAATAAAGCAAAAGTAAAAAGTGAAATAAAAGAGTTTTATTTACTTACCCATTTCCAATAGTTACTGTATACCAATGTGTTTTACAAATCCGTATATTAATAAATATATAAATACACTTTTTGACAATCTTCAAATTGCAATTTTTAAATTGATCGTGCGAGAATTCTCGCGCGTAGCACCGCAATTTAACGGGACAATGTTTTATGCGCGTAATCGGTACGAGAAGGCGCGAAAGCAAAGTCGGCCAAACATTTTTGGCTTGAAACGGGGCGAAGTGAAACGATGCGACGCGGCGCGCGTGTTTCGCAAAAATGCAATAAAAGGTCTCTTGACACATAGTGTCGCGTCATCAAACGGGATATTCGAAACAAAAAATCCGCACGGCTTTTGTTATCTGGCCGATACATTCCGGAGCACGAAATAAAAGAACAACGGGCGGGACTACAGTGCGCGTTAGCGCGGTGCCGCACGCTTGCTCTGTGTACAGAAGCGGCGATCTATGAAGAGGTAATAGAAAAGTTCATAATAAAGCAGTTGACCGATGAAACGTGGCTCGCGCTTTGGCGATCGTCGCAACGATTTTATACCGAAATAACAAAACCGAAGCGTTTAAAAAGGGAGAGGAAAATAAAAATAAGAGTAAAATGAGCGATAAATTATCCTGTTTAAAATCCGGTAAAAAAATGGCTTCGCGTTGTAAAACTCTCTTTTCATCCCTTGTTGGTGTCAATTTCAAAGGGTCTTCATAACGAATTCGTTTCATTGCTCCAAAGCGACGCTACATTTTATAGCGGCCGGTGCGTATTTAAAACGCCCTGCCGCGCGACAAAGACTCGTGGAATATCCGTTTTAATTTCACTCGGTTCGGAGGATTCTATCCGTTTAACTTTGTGCCCTTCAAGTGTTGTAATTGCACAAAAAGTAGCTACTGTATCAAAGAGTCTTTACGTAATCTGACGTCTTTTATATAGTTGCTACAATTAAGGTAGTTACATAGTATTCTTCAAAACAAGCGTTGAACAAATATTTTATTACGTCTTTATTAAAAGGCATGGAAATTCGAGGAAAGTGTAAGATTCTCAGAAGAGAGACAATTCGTTAGATTACGTCCGAAAGAGAAGGAAAAACGAGTGACGCTAAGTAAAAGCAGCAAGGAAATGGAGGGAGGTTTAAAAAGGAACGGGTGGCGCCAATTAGATGTCAACGTAATGAGGGATCAGGGGAAAGATGTGGTGGAAGAGTTGGTAAAAATAGATTCTCACCTCCAATGGTAAATATAGCACATTAAAGCTGAGGTCAATTGAAAATTTGATTTCTAGGTCTCAAACATTGCATACAGTTTCCAAAGAGTTGCCAAGAAGATAAAAGATGTGAATGATCTCATTAATCGAACGATTGAAACAAATGTGTTTACATTCAGTAATATTGAGGGGTAGATTATTGCGTGATAACCAATCCTGAAGTCTGTTCAAGTTATGTTGAATGCGATAATGGCTTAATACTTATACAGGGTGTCCCAGAAAAAGTGTTAGAGCCGAAGAGAGGTAATTCTATAAGTGTTTCTGAACAACAATTTCCTTTGCCAGAATGCAAAGTGAGGCATGGTTTCCGAATTATTAACGAAAAACACTGACCAATAAGAAAGTGTATGATAAAGATAGTAAATATAAACAAAGTCCACATTTCTTGGCTGCAAGTCTAAAGAAAGAATTATTATTATTGTTATTATTATTATTATTATTACATTCGTATTGTGCTAGACTTCGTGTTATCAAAGTACGAGAATGGCACTTAAGAACAAATCATCCACATTTCAGAGAAAAAAATTGTTTAAGTGGACAATTGTCAGAATGAGCAGAATGTGTTTTGCTCGTTTTTAGCTGCTTGCACGGATCGTTTTGATGATAAAAGCGCAAACTATGGCCAGGTTAGACGTTTGAACGACGAAACGATGGAGGAAGAGCGAAAAGAGAGAAAAAAAACAGAGGATGGCTTGTTGCGCGAAGATACTAGCTCATTTTCTAGACGATAGACATTAAGCCGAAAAGATGGATGAAAAAGATAGAACGGTGGGGATGGGAGGTTGTTGCGGGGTTACAAGTTGTAGCTGAAATAACACCGTGGCAAACGGGGCGCTCGCTTGCAAAAGAATTTGCTTGAAACGCGTTAAGTCTAGCTAATGCATCGGCGCAGATTACCGAGAAGGGAGGAAATGAATTCGATACGAGATAAGCCTCGTCCGCTCGCGTATCGTTTTTCAGATTTAATTGAGATTACGCGATGAAAAACCTGTGCTTATTGTAGACACGCACACTTTTAAATGCATTATCAATTATCTATGAATAGTTAAATAAAATTCAAACAACCAATTTGTTTTATTACCCACATCTGTGTCTTACGAATAAATTAATTTCATTATTGAAAGAGTGAACCTTTTGTAAAATTCAAAAGATCTGTAGCATATATTATTTATCAATTCATTTGAATCTACCTGCTTTATTGACTGGATTGGAGTACACAACATTTCTGTTGCCTTAAGGGCGTAACAAAGCAATCTTCCCGGTTCTCGAAGTAGCGAAAAGGAACGTAAAGACCCGCTTGGGTAGCATTGGGAAAAGTCGGCGTTTATTATTTTGAGAAAGACGCGATAATATCCAGCGTGAAATTTCCAACGCGGCGTCGTCGCGTCGTTGGAGAGTGGCAGCGGCGCGGGCGGCCTGGGCCAGCGTAAACCGGGACCCACTTACGGGTTCCCGGGGAATGGTAGTACGATTGTAAAATGTGCATCACTTCTTGCGCAAAACGCTCGAGGCCGGATCCCCTCAGCGCGTATATTGCAAGTAATGTCGTGTAAATACGGTACGATATTAAAACTGGTGCGAATTCTCGTGGAGAAGGATGCAAGAGATGTATCCTTTAGAAGAGAGGAGGAGGAGGAGATCTTTTAGACGGGAACGCGAGCGCCGCATCGTTCCCGATGAGAAGTCCGAACAAATATTTGCCACGTACTGGCCAATCTCTGCTATTTGCATGCGTCCTGAATCTGGGCGCAACACGGCCGAGGATATATTGGTTTACCTGCTGAAATATTCGATCGCCTGACAGCCAGTGTAAATCTCATTCATAATAATGACAATCCAACTCCCCGACTCTTCCTTATTTTTCTATCCGTTTAACTTGATAACTTCAAAGTTTTACCCGATATCGATCCGATTTAACCCGTTTAGCAAACCAATCTAATACTTTCAGAGTATTTCTGATATTCGTTTTAATATTTTTGTTTTATAAATAAATAAATGTAGCCTATGACATTTCAAAGTATATAAAGAACCTACTGTTCAAATTCCGTTCTAAAAACTTCAGTCATTTTTTAGATTTTTGCTGAGATAAAAACAAATGATTTCTTTTCATATAACAGAAAGATACACGGCCACTTCTATGTCGCATATCAAAGTCACTTATCAATCAATCTCTGGCCGCATCGAACGCAAATAATTTTGTAACCTAGATAAAAGCACATATGGTTCGTTCCTTCATTCTGTATTTTCGTACTACATTCTACCATCTCATCCCTTATTTTCAAGCCCGGTTGCATTTTTAACGGCGCAGATAACCGTATTCCGCACGTAAAAGGGAAAAGCCGGAAAAGGGAGTCAGAGTTTCAGGGTCTGGTTGCATCGCGTCGTCGTCTCCGAGATACAACGGTCCAGCTACGAAATACTTTGAGGTTTGATTAAGCTTTGCCACGTTGGGCCCCACCTGAGTGATGCTAATTAATTTTTCCTTGCGAAAGGACGAACACAGTCGGCGAAAAAGAGACGAAGGGTGCTGAAATTTGCGTGCGTGTTGTTCTTCCGTGTCTCTTCTCTAAGGGAACACGTTTAAAAGTGAGATAAATCCATTAGCCGGTTCGCCCGGACGAATATGAACGTTCTCGACCAAAAAGTCTTTCATTTCTTGGGTAAAAATTCTTTCCCTTCCTGTGGAAATGCAAGAGATTCCCATATGTCTCCAAAACTCAAATGCATTACATTTAGAAATAAGTAATGAAATATTGAAGGTGTATAAAATAAATACTAATAATCAAATCATAAAGATATACGGGGTGTCCCACGTAACACTTATCACGATTTTTCAAGTACTTGCAATAATCTGACAAAAAAATATTTTCAACAAAGTTGATCAGTTTTCGATTGAAGAAGACGCAAACATAAATACGTACGTATCTCCCGCGCATAGTTCGTCATACGTAAACTCTTCGCTTATTATTTCATTCACCTTATCGGAATCGTATAAATTCTCGATCGAAATTCTCTGAATTATTAGATATAGTAGATCACCTTCCAGATTGTAGTGAAACTTTTTTTCTGTACGTATCTACCCAATCTCTGATGTTCTTTTTATCCCTCGTTTGCTCGTGTCTCGCGTGACAGTGCGTGTTAATTCCCGCGAATCACATTTTCGCAGACGTAAACTTGACATTCGCACGCATATATCATTACGAATTCTGGCCAGCGATGCGCCACGATGTCACGACGATGATGTATCGTTCTTCGCACGTGCGTTCATTCGAAAATTTCATCAATTTCGGTTAACTAATAATCCCCCAATTCTCATTTTATTTGTATTTTCATATCGTGAAAACGTTTCCTATCCTAGTATCCTAACTCAATCTCTAGTTTTTTCCTCTGTTATCATTCTAAATCTAGTCACAATCGGTGACGTGAATCTTCTCCAAATTCGGATATCTCGTAATTCAGAATCATTATCCAACGCGTCCCATTAACGAGATCTTGGTTTTCATTGTTCGCTTCTTGATGCTTTGTCGATAGACTGATACGTACTGCACGAGCAATTGTGCCGTGATTCGGAACTAATTTTCCAGGCTGTAACCTTACTGGATCCTTGATTCAAAGAACAAGTAGAGAACGTAACGGGCCGAAACTCGAAATTGAGACTTTCGACACGCGTACAGGTTCCATTATCGCAGGAACCACGTCAGTGGAAACCGGTTGACGTTAGATGTCCCGGATAATCGTGGTGTTCCGGTTGCAGAAACTGTTGCTGCTACAGCAGAGCCTCGGTCGTAATGGTAGCGCGCAGATGTCATCGATGCACTTCGTGTTTCGAGCAAATGGAATTAATGTCAGGCTAGCGAGAAGCTCCCCCCATTCGATCCAACCATTTGCATTTGCCAATTATAATTCTATATACGACGGAGTGTCTCGGCGGAGGTGCAGCGCTCCTAAGAAATAACTGTTTCCAGTGGAATTTCAGTGAAGGGATGGGGAACGAAGAAAGAGAGAAACGAGCAATCCCGTTCCTTAATTACTTCGAACGTTCGTTTCGCGAGCCGAGCTTCTCGCGAAAAATTCGTTCGTCTTACCGTAAAATGAAACGTTTAATATGCAGGATAAGATATCTAAGTGGCCCAGCTCAAATATCTCTATCGCCTGCGAAAAGACGTAAATGTCTTTTTAAAGCAGAACTCCCGAGGATACTCCGAATTCTAATTTATACTATAAATTATTTTCAACAATTAAAACGGAAAGTCTCCGCGTATAAACAACTTATTTGAAAAAGTTTCCTGTGTGTTCAGAATTTTCTGTTTTAAATGAGACATGTGCACAACTTTTCCCGGTGGTAAGTCATAAAATTTCTTGGTGAAAACGTAAGTGTCAGGTCGCCGAGAAATGAAATAAAGAAGTTTTTATTAGATATGAAAACGGTTGTTGACGTTCCGTGAAACTTTCCATCGAACGCGCATTTTTTTTCGCAAGTTCCATTACCATTCTCTACAAAATTGTTCATAAGAATTCCGCTAATTACTAACTCTATTTTTCTGAACACGTAACACAGGCCACGTGGAACTCTGTTTAGAAATCAGAGACACTTAATTCGCATATTTATCGTCCGACTCCCACGTATTTAACTTTTCACCCGGGCAGTCAACCCCTTGCATCCGCTCGCACATCGTTGCGTTTACATTCGCGTTCGTCTCGATGCTCTAATTCGATCCACCGAAGCAAAGGCCGTGGTATCATCGGCGAACTCGTCGCTCTTTCTCGGTTTCACTCACCTACATCACCCGGGCAATCCTCCTCACTTTTTAGCCAGCAAGTCCACTGCACCGGTTCACCCCTTTCCAAACCCTCTGTTTCTCTTGATCCGGCAACCGTTGCCCGCTTTGCTCTTGAACCCAGCAACCCGAGTACACGCCCACAGTATAGTGTAACGTCCAGAGGAGTTTAGTTTGGTCCAGGTCGAATCCTTTCGACTCGGCCTGCTTCTGTGATTAAAGAAAATTACTGACTGCCTCGCATCGTGGATAATTACAGGCGAACGAACGCAGAACGGTCCAGGGGCTTTAGTCATCGTCGTTGCAAGTAACGCAATCGGTTGAAGCGTTGAAGGAAAATTTGGTCTCCCGCCGGTCTTCGTGGCTAGCTAGACCGAGTTTGCCTCCGCTGCGCTGGTGTCGGCTGAAGAAAGCCGAGATGCTTGGGGAATGCTGTTTGGAAAACTTGTACCGACGTGACGCCGCAGATAATGCTGTTGTGTTGTTCGAAAACGGGTCCTCGTGGAGCTGTGACTGTGATACGTAGGGTCACTTGTGACAGACGTCCATGGCAGTTCATCCTCCAGCAAATGGGGACGGCCGTGAGCAACGTCAGAGGTTGAATAGACGAAGGGTTGTAGTTTTCAGTGTTTCTCTAGTGTTACACTGTTACGCTTTATACTCCGGGATAGCAAACTGCTCCTTCGAAATGAAAGCTGGGTTAAATTGTGGGTATAATTCCATTGGAATTGAATAACGTTACATTTGTTTATTCTTAATTCACTTGGCACATTAAATTTCGGATAGAAAACGGAAAATAAAAAAAATTGTTACGGCACGATGAGAGGACACATTGTTTTTCTATTTCCACGTTCCGCGTTGGGATTGACGAAATGTTTCAATTAATCTCGACCGACTCTTCTATAA
>NW_017152908.1:57082-79851 GCF_001652005.2 Ceratina calcarata
TACATAAACTTTTGGGATTGACTGTATAGCCAATACATCCTTAATATAAAAAGTGAATGAATTTTTGAAAATCATCCTTCGCATAAGTATTACATATACAAATATTAATTTCAGTGACGCGGCGTGTGTTTATAAAACGAAACAAAATGCCGGAAGAAAGATAAAGCGACATGAAATAAAACGCCGGACCGTGCGGTGATACGTGCATGTGTACGGTTAAAAATCGTCCGTGGATGGTTCATTATCGTCTCGTTCTTTAATCACCGTCCGGGTTAATCTGCATTTTTCAGGTTTGTGTTGTTCAGAGAGCCGGCCATTATGAAATTACCCCGGTCGGGGGCACGTATCACCAAATTATCCTGGTAAATCGGCCAGTGACAGTAATTATGTCACCGTCAGGCCGTGTCTATCTCAATTATCCGGTTACATTTCCAAATTTTCGTCTGGTTTAATGGCGCGGCTTAAATTTCGCCTGTGAAACGCGCTTCGTCGTTCGTCGCCCACACACTCCCATCGCGTCGCGACCCTCTTTCGAGGGTTGCAATCGATGCGAGGATTAATCCGTTTCTCTATCTTTCACGGTTCCAACTCGCGATACAAATAAAATGTGTAGGAAAAAAAGTGAAAAATTTTAATATTGACGCACCAGAGACATTTTTGTGCTTGGATTTATTTTATTAAATATGTAACCGTAGACGAGACACGATAATTAAGTGAAAGCGATTTTCTATTAAGAGAGCGAAAGATGTCTGTTAATTATCTTAATTACCATTTAGTATAAATTTTTGCTCAAGTTTGCTTTTCATCGCAAGGAAATACTGTCGTTTTGTTTTCAATTAGTAACTCCTTCTAACTACATTCCAATGTACATTTCTATCAAGTATCACACGGATATCCTAGGAATGTAGGATCGAATCTCGACCTTTATTCTTTTCTGGGTATACTTGCACCAACAGCTTACATTCATATTAATGTCGTATGAACACTTAAATAAAAATCTTAAAAATTTTGCGAGGCTAATATGAAAGTTACTACATCTTAATTAATTCTGTTGAATGACAAATTTGCTTCATTTTATGAAAAAACGTAGACACAACGATAAGAGAATTTTATGATTTTGTACAATTGTTAATGCATATTTTAAGAATATTTCAGAGTTGAAATAATATAGATTTCGAGAATGTTGTTTGAGATTGACAATAAAAAGTACGCAGAAGTAAGAATTTAAGTTTTGTAGACAATGTAAACTGTTGCAAATCAGGTATAATCCTACTAAGAAGACGTTAGATGAATATGGATTTTAAGAATTTCCAAAATCTTAGTTTAAGATAAAAATGAGAAAATATACATATGAGCACTTAAATGAAAATAATGGCAAAGCATTCAAATTCTGATAAATCTTACCTCTCTCTAAATATCATTTTTTCTAAAAGATGAATGATTCAAATGTTGAACATTGGCTTTTTATTAGATTTTTTAAACGATTGACAGAGATCTTTTGTTGAAGTCAATGATAAGATGTAACGATTAAAATAGATTCTAGTATTCCAACATATGGTTTTAACATTTTTTTATGGGATTAAATTTGACCTGCAATTGTCCACATTATCTACAAATCCAATAATCCCCACTTTTGCTTACCTTTTATTTATATCATAAATAATATTCTAGAATTTGATATTACTTCGACTTCAAAATATTGTTAAAACAAATAATAACGATTATACAAGGTAACAAAATTCTTTTATTCTAACATCTATATTTTTTTTAGTAGCCTCGCAAAGTTCCTACAATTTTGCACAATATTTCCTTAATGTAATATTTATAATAACTATTAAAATTTGAATGCTCGTCTTTGTTTTTATGTAAGCGTTCACAGCCTTAAAGCGTGAATGTGACCGTCTAATCCAACGTAGGACCACGATATCCCCGTTAAGATAGAGGGAGGAACTTTGCGAGTGCCCCCTTAAACCGTGGAATCGGACTACTTTGTCCATAATTTAGTTAAGAGCGTCATGCGTGTGACGTGCACGGTATAGAATAGATCGGAACAACCGAAGCGCGAATAGAACTGGCATACAGCCAACCCCCCTGGTCCAGGATCCGTGTAAGTGACTTATTATCCACCGTTTATACGTGCACCCTCTATTAGAATACGCTATACAGGCTCGGTCCTGCAGAGGCGCACGCCTAATTCTTCTTCGTAATGGCGCCTATCATTAAAGGTTGCGTGTAATTGCGCTCATTCGTGATTGTATACGAATCGCTATGTCCCGCAGCCTCTGGAGGATTGACCCTTAGCTGCTCAATCACATCCTACCAAATTTAATTCTAATCTCAGTATAAATAAAAAATCTGAGACGAATTCCAATGATTCCATTTGATTCAGATTTGATAAGTGTATGTTAATCGTAAACAAAATTACTCGAATCAAGTCTATAGATGAGACTACAATTTTCATCGTCAGTGTGGATACGATGGGTTATTAAGCTATTAGATTAGATACTATATGTATGTATATGTCTCGAGATGCTGTGAATGTAGCAGTCAGCCTCACAATTAAGGATGTATAGACTATACAGGGTGAGTCTCCTAACATGACGACCTCAAATAACTCATAAGGTGTTCGTCGTACGAAAAAGTGTTTCAAACAAAAGTTGCATGGTATCCATGGGGACATACAGTGCTCGAGTCTGTTTTTTATTACCTTTCTTTTTTTATTGAGATATTACAGTCACCTTCAGTTTTTTAAATGGAATGTCTAACATTTTTGTTCAAATTCGTTTAAATCATCAAATTTTCCGTAAAAAAGGACTACACAAAGTGGGACTTCAAATGAATAATTACTGAGTTTCTAAAAACTAACCATGAGTTATATACGAATATCACGGATTTTCGGGTTTTTTAACTTTAACTCATCATCACACGAGAAATTCTCTTTGGATCACCAATTTTCTCCTCAGATTTAGACTTAGCTTGTCAAAATACATAAGGAACCATGAATTTTGTCCCATGTTCAGACTATTTCCTTTTGTAAAAGTATTCCCATTTATCTTCAGTGCCATTACAAGAGTTACTTTTTCTTTCTGAAACTTTCACCTTGGTAATTCCACCCTCCACATAACTCTATCCCTAATCTCGCTAATTTCGCTCATTACTTCTTATCGCCTAATATAATCGAAAACTTCATTAAACGAATTTCTGTCCGTCCGTTTCCTTTTCGTATCATCGTTTTTATTGCTCATGTCCACAATCTTTATACCCATGCGCGCTATTTCTTATTCTACATATTTCTGCATCTCACAATTTCGTATAAAAAAAATCATTTTGTCTAATCCACCCATTGTTATTACAAAAGCTCCATTATGAACATGCCTATTGTTAGATGTATAGAGAAAATCAATTTTTTGGACCCGATCCAAGAAGACACCCTGTTTAACGTAAAATGAACAAAGAAACGGGCTTGGAACGATGTTTATAGCCGCGCTGTTTATTCGTGTAAACGAGAAACGGGGATGCCGAAAATATGTGACCGCGAAATGCTCCTCTGATCCTTGTTTATAACGCCTCGGCAGCTAACGCGACGTCGGTTAAAGGGTAGGGTTTCTAAGAAGGAGTGGGAAGAGAGAGGGACTCGTTTCGCGAATGAATGGCGAATAGGCATGCGGAAACTTTTATATGCCAAACCACCACTTCACGCGGCGAGCCCATGGAGTACAACTTTTCGCAACCAGCCATGTACGGACAACCGGCCTCTCCGCGATTTCTTTTCACTTTATCGAGGTTGAACGATACACTGGTGTGGTTATTAAATCCACCTCCAACCTGTTTAGCTCAATCTGGTCTTTTCTACAAAGGGGATGAACGTAGCTTCGAAATGAAATTCTTAATGCTTTTATTAGAAAGTTTTAGAAAACATTACAAATAAAATCTAACGTTCAATTTTTGACTCGATTGATACTTTCTTGAGCAAAGTCAGTTCAAATATAATTTACATTATTATCATTATTGAATTTTTAAGGTTGCATCAAATACAAAAGTCATTAGCAACCATAATACTTATATACTGATTCGAATTTTATATAATTGAAAAACTTCTTTATCGAATTCAGAAATATTTGAAGTATGATTCGAATTTGCAGCCTCTTTTAGCAGGATTCACCGGGTTTATCATTATCTCGAATCCTTATACATTTTTTGTTAATAACTCGGTAACCAAGCCGTGACGAACGGTGTGAACGGAGTGAACGTGCCATAACGAAAACGCGTCAAAGATTCTTACATAATATATACACTGTATGAAAACGATCGATCCGAGAACGAAGTTGGCGGTTGAAATTTTATAGAATCCGCAATCTAGCAGGAATAGGAGCACCACTGTCCGACTATTTGTCTCCCGAATACTCGTCCACGATCTTCGTCGACATTTATCCCGGGGAATATCGCAGCAGAAGTGAAGTATCGGCCGTCACATTTCCCGTATTGAACATCAATCGAACAAAAGGATCGCACGGAAGTTCTGCCACGTCGAACCGAAGTCGGGTCGAATATTTCCTATCTGCGATACTCCCCTCCCCTTGGCCTTCATCCGAAACACTAGATTTTCCCCGGTGTTATTTGATAGAAACATAATTTCGACTTCACTTTGAAAATTTCTCACATTCCCTTTCATCAAGTTTTAATTCCGTGGGTAAAAATATTCGAATTTATTATAATTTGTTATTCATTATCTAGCTGTTCTGATTCTTTCAACTGGTATACTAAGGGTATACTTATCATTTGGCTGACTCTCACCACCCCCTCCGTATAAAATACTCAGCAACTATATTGATAATATAAAAGAAACATCCCACCAAATAATATTCTTATTGTATTTTATTAAAATTTCAAGTTTGTATAGTCGATGGTAACTTTATATTTTTCACGACGAGTATACACGTCGAACGCACCGTAATAGAGATTTGGTTTGACGTGTATACTGTATACACGTCAAACACATTTAACAGATTAAGAAGGCAATTATAACAAGTCTCCTAACTGTACAAAATCGTGATCACAGTCGTTATTCATTATAATCAATTATAATCACGAATCGTAATCGTGATTTTGTGATCACCGTGAAAAATCACGATTAACGATTTCCAGCATTATCTCCATTTATGACTTTTATCTTTTCATATAGTGACTAGAACTGAAACGGAAGAAAGACACGGATGAAGCCGCGGCATAGAATATTAGTAAATTATATCCTCAGAAGTTAAATGCAGCAACTGACGAAGAAATTAAAGAATGTTAGTAGAAAATTTGCGATCATTGAGTTTCTACAATCAAGACGCCTACATAATCATCCTACTTCAACGAAAACAATAAAGAAGATATGGCAAAGTCAATAGCCTGAAGGTTAAGGTCAAAGTAAAGTAAAGCGTGAGACAGTGGTGAGGAACGACGACAGCTCGAGCTTCGTTAAAACGTCTTGCACGGAGTGCATATCTCCCATGAAATTTTCACCAGCCGAAAATTACACGGGATTCTCCACTCCAGTTAGTAATTACGCGTTTGCCAGACGAGTTAACTCTCTGTAACCGTAAGTGCTTGATATTGTAACTTGGTATCAAGGCCAGACATCGCGAACAATCGGTCCGTAAAATTCAACGTAATTTAACAAAAGAAAACAAGTTCTTGTCAAGCTCTTTGTCTGAATCGCGGAGTTATGAAAGTGTTTCTCCTTCTACGAAAATTAAGAAGCTACGACAGTCATATGATTTTTCGAGATGTGGTCGGAGGAATTTTTAACATTTTTTACAAATCAGAGATTTTTTGTTTGCTTTTTGTAACGCTTGTATTTATTAAAAATTACTATAATCTCAGTTAATTATGAACAAAGCGGTCAGCTTGAAGTTTCTCCATTTCTAAGAGATCCTGTGACCAGAAAACCACCTAATTATTAGAACAATAAATCGAATGGCGTAAGCCAATAGCTTATAACCCCTGAGTAGGGTTGAGACTGTGAGGAGGAAATTACTTAAGGATGTATTGGCTATACGGTCAATCCCAAAAGTTTATGTACCTTAGAAAAACGCATTTCCTATAATTCAAAAGAAATCAGATGTTGGAAGAACAATGATTTTGGATGAAAAAAATTTACTTGTTAACGTTCAATTGGTTTCTAAACAATAAAAATTGATAGAATTTGTTATATTGTTTATATAAGTACTTTCCTGTCATTAATTTTTGACAGTGGAATTCTACAGACATTTAACCCAAAAAAATAGAAAATTATGAATTTAAGATAAAAATTTTAACTGAAAATCGACTTAATGACTTATGCAACAAGAAATTTAGTTTACAATGCAATGCACAAAATTTTTACATTCGGGAAAGGATTTTGTGTTTAAATCGGTACACTCGAAACAAGAGATAATCTGCTCTATTGATTTTTCTTGACTGTGCCCTTTTAGGAAAAAGAGGATGAAAATAGAAGAATGGAACAGAGGTGATGGATTTCGGGAAAAAATTTTAATCCGGGAATATCAACGACGTTTAAATAAAGAAACTTTTACCGGTTTTATGCAAAACTCGTGTCTAGGGCGCAGCAAGTTTCAGAGGATATAAAGAAGTATGCACACAGGGCCGAAGCCAGGTGGTGAAGAGTATGCTTACTCAATATTTATGTACCAAAACTTTCTATTTAGTTATCCTGGTTCCGCCTCCCTTTTTTTCCGCAGTGTACTGGCTGCCGAACTTGTTGCTGAATTTGAAACCAGATAGAAATCATCCGACTCTGAATCGCTTTTATGCTCTATCGAGTGTACCGTAGTCGCGGAATAAACGTAATCAAATCATACTAACCGCTGAAATTTGATAGACCAATTTAGAGAGATGATCGAACGTTAGGGGAGGATTAAGCGTTATTGGAAATAGAATAGAAAAAAAATTGTTCCGTCTGTTAATAAAACTGGAATACGTTCTTAGTGTACAATTTTGGTTTTCTACAGACAAAGGGAGAGAATACTAAGAACAGTTAACAAACTTGTTTAAAGGGGTAGATAATAAGCCGCGCGAGAAGGCAGAATGTCTATGTTACCTACTAAATTTCCCGAAAATATGGGTTTACGCCATTTGATTTTACATTTCCATTTCTCAGAGAGTTAAGACAAAATTCATTTTAATGGTTAGCTTGAGGTACATTCTAAAGCGCTCTAGTCAATGTTCAGCGAGATTATGCCAATATTTAATAAAATAACTATTACAAAGTGAAGCAAAAATCGTAGTTACTATGTTTTGGATTTTGAGCAATTTTATACCAAAGAGCGATTTTTCTGAATAAAATAAGGACCAGAGCACTCTGGAATGTATCTTAAACTAAACATTAAAATAAACGTCTTGATTCTTTGAGAAAGAATGATGTAAAATCGAAGTGTAAATCCATGTGACATATGGTAACATTGTTACTCTATTTTTGCATGATTATCGATAAAACAGAGCAAAAAATGTCAAAAATTTATTGGCAAATGTAAGGAAAGTCACGTGACTACTTTGGCCTATTAAGGTAGCTCGATAGCATTTGCAAAACATATACGATTTTAATACTAGATTTAGATTCGTCTCTCTACTTCTAATCGTCACTCGCCAATCGTCTTAATATATTATTTTTAGGAAATAATAACATAAAAATTGCTCACGCATACAGTAGTTAAGATATAATGCTAAAATACCGTTTCCTTTGAATTATATTCACGAAATGATTACGTTCATTAACGGTATTTATCGTTTTCGAATCGAATAAAATTGAAGGACAGTGCACGCGCGATTTCGTGTGAAATTAATCGTTTGACCCAATTGTGAATAAAATTACACAATTAATTATTCGTCAGTAATTAAAATCTGAGATATTGAAATATCAGGCGTCGTGTATCAAATTACATCGATTGGCTCAATAAATCTGTAGTACGAATTTTAAGAAAATTGATTACTAATAACCGTTTAGTTTTTTAAAAATTCCACGATTTGACAAGAACATTCCGAAATATTCCTTTCACCGTATAGCTCGCCTCTCATTCACGCAATTGGTTTCATCGTACATACATTTAAATCGTGTCGATTCTGTGTGTAACAAACATGTGTACATGAAATACATCATCGATAACCGACCGATACCACAAAATTATTATTCGGTCAAGTATTCGATATTACATTCCATTAGACTGCGTTCAACCTATACGGTTGCTGCTGCGTGTACGCTTCGTGACACGTATTAATAAAGGGCAATAAAGAAAAAATAGGATAGGAACAAGACAAAAAATAGACATAAAAATGAAACGAAGGATTTTATCATCTAATCTGAAAATAACTGAGGTATGTCTCGTTGGATGAAATATGAATTTCGACGGACCGTTGCGTGATCGAGAATATTTTTTCCTATCTCAAAGAATATAGAAGTTCTTCAGGTGGTTTGCTTTAAGGAACTCACCCTGTATGTCCGAAGGAAAATATAGGCATAGAATACCCTCAATCGTCTATTCTTTAAATAAAGTTTATACGAAATGTTTGTAACTGATTCATAAAGTCACTTTTTAAATTAATGCCCAATCAATTAAGTCGTACGCAAAAATAGAAGAAATTGATATTCTTTAAATCAAGTAACGATCGAGCAAATTTTATCCACCTGTTTAAATAATACGTCGTATGAATTTTTAAAATCCATTAAAGCTTTCATCTATAAGAATATATCCTCTAAAAGTTTTATGAACCGCCTTGTACAAAGGAATTCAAATGGAAATCGTGATGGAAATTTAAAACACATCTAATAGCGAATCAATGCAATATTAACAATATTTCTGAATGCAGACAGCTCTTAACGCGAACGCTTTGATTCGATAACACGGGAACGTGTATTACAAACCAAGGAAAGCCGGACGGATTGTGTACTCGAGTAGAATTCTCATGAATATCTTTTCTTCACTATAAAATGCAGAGTTAGCAAATGCGTAATAGAACATTTTGATTTATGATAATGCCACTCGACTCACGATCTTCTTTAGAATTTGATTTAAAATATTCTGATTTAATAAAAACATTAAACGACCAATTCCATTTAAATTCTGTCAATTCCGTCGGAAAAGATTTATCCTTTTCCATTCTGTCACTCAACGAACGCAAAACTTCTCGATATTTACGTAACGAGAAAAATTGCTTTGCCTTTTTTTGCCTGCTGCGTTCTCTTCTATTTCAGTTCGCGATCATTGCAGGTAAAGAATAGAGACGCGAACGCAGGCCACGAATACTGTTTCGGATCCCGGGTGTCTAAATTCTAGATAATCCGGAATACTTGTACAGTTTTGCAGAAGGCAGCACAGGCGATAGGTGAATAAGGAGGAGCCGGGTTAGGCGAGAGAAGAGGAAGAGCAGAGGAGATCTGTCCGCAACACGTCTCTGCTCTCAAGCGGAGCGGGCTCGCCCCAAGGCATCCAAGTTTACTTACAACTTCACTGCCAACTTCTCAATATTCATCCCAATTATATACCGAAGCTTGCGCGCAATTGCGACGGTATACAAGGCGTCGCGACGCGAGGAAACGCAACGCGATGCGACGATGCCGACACCCCCCACGGATGTACATATAAGCAGCCACTCGGTTCACGTCCCGAGAAATGATCTCACCCCTTCTTACCACCTCGTTACACCCGCTTCCCCTTCGATGCTTGCTGGCTGACTAGTCGCATTCCCGTACCACTACCATACGAACATGGTCTAGGTACCCGACAAAATTATTACATTAATTTGTTGGATGATACATGACATCGTGCTTGACGAATCTCGAAATCTGTTAAAAATCTTATTACAATTCTTCGATATTTACATTACTGTTAAATCTGGTTGACTAGTCTTCAACTTATATTATTGAACTTCGTATTTGACGAATTCAGGTTGTATGGACCCTTAAATAAAAACAATGTGGAAGCATTTAAATTTTAACAGTTATTGAACGTTAATAAAACTCTTGTAAGTTTTAGAAATTTTGCAAGGTTATTGTAAAAGTTAATACATCTTGAATGGAAAGATTTTCATTCCATTTATGAAAAAATATAGATACAATTAAAACTGAAAGAATTGTGTAATTTTATATAATTGTTAATGTATCCATTAAAAATATTTTTAAGTTGAAATAATATCAATTTCAAGGATATTATAAAAAGTAAAAAATATAGTAAAAAGTAAAGTATATTAAAAAAAGAATTAATAATTTTACTTTTTAAATCTATTGTATAGAAAAAATAAATATTAAGCCATTTTATTATACTCATTCAGAGTTTGAATTCATTTTTGAAGCGATATTAGGTGGAAAAGTATAACTAGTCCAATTTTTCACCTTCTTATTAAAAAGTTATTTCCACAGAGATTTCACAATCCTTATTTCTGATTATTTCCTAGCGTGTGTAATATCGATTTTCCAATAGTTTGAACACCGGACCAGGATTGAAAAGCTATTTGAGAATTCATTGTCAACTAATCAAGCACGAGACTGGTACGAGCACAGGATTTTGCATAATATTAATTAATAAACAGAAACAATGACGAAATATTATGAATCCGAATGCCTCCAATTTGATCAGCCCGTTCGTAGTTCATCGATAATAAATAAACATTTTAATCTTTACACTGAAACGTCGATGCTAGGTATTTAAATTAAAATATTGAAAGCAAGATTCTATTGTAATACCCAAATAATCAATAATTTTACAATCTGCATTTTTACCATTTTCTTATATAAAGTAAATGTATTATTTAATAATCCTCTATCTATTCTTCTTTCGTTTTCCTTCACTGAAATACCTCAAGTTAGTGGTCAGTAGCAATAATGGTCGCAGACGCTTCGTCAGCATTCATTGACTATTACTACTGAAAGAAGGGGGAAGGGCAATCTAGCTCCCATACGCTATTCCTCACGATTTCAAATCTATACTCCTAGCAAAATCTCAAACATATCTCGAGGACATCCATTGACAATAATAATGCTGATCATACAAAATGCAACTATATTTTTTCTCCCTTTCACAATTACTCATACATCTTTTATTTGTACGTATTATATAATATTTTTAAATGATTCATCAAATACTTGAGCAGAAAATCTAGCTCTTTTCAAGCGAGTATGCGTGAACGTATGAATATTTACTGAGGAGGAACATCGCGTCGCGTCGAGTCGTTCACCGTTTGAGATTTCACCGATTAAACTTTTTGCGGAAAGCATTATTGTCTGAAGTGGCGCGCTCTGCACTTGACACAAAACTTTCATTTATACGAAGTGTCGGCTTATTTGAATCCCAAATAAACGTATAATGTATTTATTGCCAGTGCAAGGACAGAATAAACTCGTGCAAACTTGGATGAACTTGTTGCTTTCGCACGAATACGCCTCTCGCATTTAATTATTGCTTTTCTCATATGCTTCAAATAGAACGATACACTTTGTCTTGTTATAACTCACAACTCGATTTACGACAACCTATTATTTACAAATATTGATTATCTACATTATTTTCTATATTAAACCTTCAGATTGGATAACTCAATTCAATTACAACGCATTTAAATATACCATTATGAAATCGTTATTAATTAAAAGCAGGAAGCTGGTTCGTCATTTTACATTTCTAATTAAATTGGTTCGGTAATATTATCGTCTATCGTTAAAATGTCTGTCGCATAAAATTATTTCACATCTACTTAATATGGACTTATTAATTAAAATATTTTAAAGTTATAAATACTATTCCGTCTGACATTCTAATACATACTCTGATGTACTTTTCATTCAAACGAAATTATGTATAATCTTTTTATAAAACGTGCTACTGACTTTACTTCAAGAAGTCGTATTCCACGAATGTTGCTTTCGATGCCGAGAAAATGTTCGCATAAACTGTTGGTGCATGGACTTGGAATCACAAAAAGCGACTCTCATAAAGTATCAAAGTGTGAAATATAAAACGTCGCTTTCAATCATGAAGCTTCATAAAAGGATACCTTCTGACGAAAATAAAACTTGAATCCACACTTTAAGCTCTAATTTAAACGCGTAAAAATCAATATGAGACATGCCAATAAAATGTAATAACGCGTGAATATCATTCCATTTATTACCAATTTCTACGTCCTAAGCGCGAAATCTATAGCGAAATAATGTTTTGACACTGGGACATTTACCTTAAGTATTCGAAATCGACTGTATAATTTCTTTTAAAGCGAAATAAAGCGAAAATAAAAATTCCAATTTATTGGTAATTTACACATAGCCCTATAGTAGCCACATGTAATCAAAATCAATAATTGACAGTTCGGTATGTGCGTAGGAATATGGACATGAGAGATATGCACTTCAAACTTTCATTTTACAGAAAAAATTTATTGTAAATGATTTTTCGCCTGATTCATCTGTATGTATATTGAATACCAAACGTGAAAGTATTTTTCATTAAATATTTTGACTTGTACATTGTTTTTTATGTTCAATTCATATCGAAATCACGCTTAACTGAATATAAATTGGGAGATTTACTTTAATGGTTTGTATCGAGATCCGTTTAACATAGTCAGGTGAAGGAAATTCAAAGTCGATTTTCTTCAATACGAAGCTTTAAAAAAAAAAGATTTATGCCATATTTTGGACGTACTTTCTCATGTACAATCATCACCTTTACGATTTTGTCATAAATATTGGGATATCAGGTAGTACAGATAATTCGTAAGGCCATTCGGTCATTCTAAAGTGATAAGTTGTTCGAAACGGAAGATCCTGACGCACGAAGGATAGACACGGGTAAAATCATGTATGATAAGAGTTTTACGCTACTGGGCGTTACGCATCGACAAGATTAATTGCACTACTGATAACACACAGTACAGAGAAGATAAAGTTGCTTATGAAATCGTTACCTGTTATTGACGCTCGTAGTATCGTTATAGTCTCTGGGGGGTTATCCACCGTTCGTATAAATACGATTTACCTTTTATTCACTTTTAATCCGTCTCTGATGCTTTCCGACTTGTATCCATTAGATAAAGATACCCGATAAAGATGCTGCAGCGTATCTTGTTACCCCGTTTTAAGCAATTCATTGAATTAATTCAATTACCTCCTTTACATTCAATAATCAATGTCAATCCGTTGCTTACTTTCATTTATCTCGATTTATCTTATTTATATTAACAACAGACGGACAGTTTGAAGGAAATTAATTGAACTGATATTTTAATTCGTATTTTCCTTTATTACGTTAATTACGAGGAAATGAAGCGGAAGGCGAAGCCAAAAATGGTGAAAGGGATGAAAGTAGTCGTTCCTTTAAGCCACAGTATCTCGCTTATCTCTAAATGCAAATGAAACAGATATAGAAACGTACTATTCATTACATTTAACACAAAAATGGAAAAAGAGGGAGGACGTTTTAAGCAAAAATCGACAGAATTCGAACCAGAAATTTATTTGTTCAATATTCAAGTAAGAGATATTCTGATATCACAGGTATCTGTCAAAACAAAAATTGTCTCATCTTCAAATTTCAACTGAATGCGGATCATATACAAACTTGCAAAAGTGAAATAATGAAAAATTGAAAGGATCTTGTAATTCAAATAAGCTAACCACCATCCACGGCAGCCGCTTGGATAATAGCCTTCGGGGATCAGGCAAATTTCTCTCGAACTGGAAACGACAAACGACGATGAATGCTATGTTATTAGACGATAGTTTCTGCAATTCCGAACAAATTCGCCGATTTCCTGTGGTTCTGCTTTATGGCTCGCGTATAAAAGCCGGGAATAATTGTTATGGATCAGGGCGTCCGCGGAAAAGCGGGCCGAAGTACCGGTAAAATTATACCGATAATCCCATTAAATCCTAATGGAGCCTTGCCCCATATGGCGCATCGAAAGACACCCACCGATGACCCGGAGATCCCTCTTCTTCATTTTTTCTTTTCCCACCTCTTCCGTCCTACTCCTTTTCGGTTCGTTTGCTTCCGCCTTGCTTTTATCCTGGATGCAATAACATTTTTACCTGCGAGCACCGTTCTGCGGTTTTTTCGTTCCGCATTTTACCGATGAATTCCTTTTATCGATCTTTCGAATCACTCGCTACGAAACGATTCGCTACTTTACTTCATGGTGACGTTTCATTTTCCAGGGAAAACACAGTAGTTTGCGTTACATCCGCCGACACATAAATACAGCGCGCTATTTCTTTGCAAATTTCGTTCTTCCTTCCGGTGTCCCTTTACCACTGCAGGCTTTCGCTGTAACTCCTTCACACCTTAGGAAAGTTTAACGTGTATCGTCTTTAACCTTCTTTTCATTCAAAAAATATTAACGTTAACGAAGTTTTCTGCGATAACTTATAACTACTGTTAGATAAAACTGTACTCTATAGTAAAACGTTACATTCATTGTCAACCTCCTAAGCCTAAATTCACGTCTCTACGTTCAGCAGAAAATATTTGCATGTCTCATTTCAGATTCGAGTCCCGAAAATCGGGATCCTTGTTCACGAATCGAAACCGCGATATTTACAACGAGCCCGTCACTACGCGCGTTGCGATAAGAATAAAATGAAGTCTGGGGTGGCTTTCGGGCGGCCGTCAAACTTTTTACTATCGCCTCTAAAAGAATATACAGGGTGCCATGAAAAAGTAACTCGACGGGAAGTGGCGTCGTTTATTACACCTCGAGCGTTTTACTAATCCCTTGCGCGCGAGAAAGGAAAAAAAGATAAGGGGAAAAAGAAACCGTTGGCCCGCTTTTTTCGCGGACGGGGATAGAGTTCGCGTATGGGTCGACGACGTTCCCCACCGGAAGTGTTTTCCCGCTTCCGCATGGTCTGTAAAACCGCATTGATAATATAAAGATCGCTTGAAAAGCTGAGCACGTCTTCTGATGTAATATATGCAGGGAAACCGAGTAAAACAAAACAGTTTCACTGAAATTGAATACAAATTTTCCCAGCTATTTCTTCCCTTCTCTGTCTCACTTCTGTCCGCCTTCACGCCGTTTGTTTCTCTACCTACCTACCTACCTACCTACCTACACCTACCTACCTACATCTGTCCCTTCCTTTTCCTCTCTCTGTGCGCTACGCTTTCCCTCTCATTTTCTCTCTTAAAGCAAGCAGTTCGCCAGAAATACGAGATGACTTACCCGCTACTACCCGATGGTAATGACTATAAAAATGAGCAAGATATCCTGAATTATGGTATTTATAATAAATTTATAATATATAATATATATTTATAATAAAAAGGGTGCAAAACATGCGCTGGCTCTGGTTTTTCAATGCATCGGTTTTCTCGCGAAGAACAATTACTGTTTAAATGGATCGAAGTTACACAAGTGAGATCCGTTTCGGAGCAAACACTTATTTGTGCGTTGCATTTTAAACCATCTGATTATATTAATCTAAGTAAGTGGGAAATTTGCATAATCTTAAACATTTTACCAAAGTTAAAGAAAAATGTTTCACGATAATGAAGTATGATTATGTACTATTAATACTAACTTCATTAATTCTTCTCGAAAAATGTATTGTAGTATAACAAAATTATACAGTTAATCTCATTAAGCTATAAATTGCTTTTAATTCGACTTATGGATGATGACAAAAATTGAATATCTTTTGTAGAGACCATAGGAGACTAGCGTTATTTTCAGTAGAATGTAAGTGGGATCCGGGCAAAAATAAATAGTAATGACGAAGATAGTTTGCTTTAAGTTCTGATTTCCGAAGGCGGTTAGGGACGAGCGCGCACGCCTCCAACTTTATTCTATCTTCGAAATTAGTTCAGCCGTCTTGGCACGTCTTTGTCGAGCTGTTGGTGATAAAGTTTAGTATGCTAATTCGCAGAACAGCTGCGCAGCTCCTCCGGCCCGAGCAAAATACCAAAATTATTGAATTTAAATTGCTGTAATTAAAATGTCTTACGCTCCAGCCGACAAATTTCCAGTTTCTTGATATTAATTCCAACCGTTTGCCTACAAACGCGAGAGCACCGTGGATACTGTCATATATTAAAAGCTATTCAACCTGTTTCATCTCCAAACCGACGCCTCAAATATTAAATACTTCTATTCAATCGAAATACTAAGATAAAGATTTATTTAACAATAACAAACACACCAAATCTATACAATTTGCAGCGTATTACCAACAAATTTAGAAATCTTCAATACAATTAATCATTTTTATTTCGGAGTGAAATATTGAAAATCGATTAACAAAGTTATACAATTGAACACGTGTAGGTTCAATTGATCGCATCATTCAAAACTATCAATGGACTACTTAGGAACTTTGTGTATCACTACTGCCGGTGGTTAAGAACTTTCTTAAGATCGACGGTCTCTTAACAACCGCAATGGACAGTGCTAACTAGAGCAGTACTAAGAAGTACACGAGTGATTCAGTCTGAATTCATCTATACATATACAATATGTGTGACGTTCTATCTTATATTTGTTGAAACAAAGAAATAACCTTAAATATTCAGAACTCAAAGTATAGCCTAATTTGAAATAAAAAAATTTCATGAAGATAAAAGTCGCCAAGATGTTCATTTTAATTTAATGAAAGTTAATTTGTAATGAAACCATTCTTTGGAAGCATTTTTGATTGCACTCTTCTTTTAAACGATTCTTCCTGTCAAACCATTTTACGTGTTTTAAAAAAAGTCATAAATCATAGATAAAGGATAGAGCGACCGTGTAAGTGAAACTTCATAAGTTACTTAGATACAAAGTTTATGTTCATAAAGAAAAATGGTCGATATATCGATTTTGTAACCACCGTGTAAGAAACGATATCATCCAAACGCACATACTGATATATTAATTTCATCCAAAGATTATTAACCTCTCTCATATCCTTGTTCCGACAATCAGAGATATCCTAACAATTAGTGAACAATCGAACAACAAAAATTTTATTGCCATCATCCTACTAACTGGAAGCTGGAAACCTGATAGTCCCATAGGCGTTATTGTTTCCCTTTTGAGCAGAAAAATGCTAATACCGGTTGATCGCACGTTAATGGCCTATAATGACTGGCTCAATTAGCGGGGCTAACCAATTAAGATCGAGCGGAGGGCCGGCCGGTTTAAATTCAGTGGAGCGCAGCGCGAAGCGCGCACAGGTCCATAAGTTAACGCTCCATCTGCTCGGCGGGAACCGGCCGCTTTTCAGCTTTCATAGAGGAATGAATAGGGCAAGCCTGGCAACCGGCCAGACAGCAAGTAACTTATTATATCTGGCATTAAATTATTATAGAGCCCGGACGACAATGGGCACGGCGGAGTGCATAGGAAACGATTAAACTGAATGACAGATCTAGACTGCTCCATTCGTAATCCACCACCGCTGCCACCGCGTTTGCTCTCGCGCGTGTTAACCGCTCGCCGCGTTCGCTATCCCCTCCTACCGCGCGCGTGTGTGTAACACGCGAGGATGAACCGTCGCGCGGAATTATCCCCGTCCCCGCGGCTGCACAGGGACTATTTTTTGTTCGCAACTTCGAAAATTTTCAACGGATCACTAATCCCGTTTACTTCCAATTTCCACATGACGACATTACATATTTCCGTACATCAAATTAATGTACTAAATAATAGTGACAGTCACTGTCAATACTCGTGATTTTATTGATTAACGGATCTTTTATACAGGGTGAGTCTGGCAACATGGCGAAATATCTCGTAAGGTATTGGTTATACAATAAAAATTTTTAAACAAATGTTGCATAGCTTGCTTCATTACGAGTCTAAAGTTTGAACGCGATGTTTAACGTTGATCATTCGAAATTTCTAAGATTTAAGAATTAATAACTAAAATTACCTCTCAAACAAAGAATTCCAATTCTCCGCAACGGAGGGCGACATTTTACTTGAAATTGTTGCGAACCACTTGATATTACATAACAAGAGTCATAATAGTTAGAAGAATTGTATTATTAAAGGCAAAGCTTGGGGAGAAATATTTGAAAATGTGAAGGGAATTAGTATTATTCTTTTCTCAACCACACCTTTTCGAATCTCAAATATTTGATCTCTTTCGATCAGTTGGACTTCCGTACATGTGCAAACTATACCACGGTTTTAATTCATTTCCGATCCATTCATAAGTAGATAATGAAGTTACAAATCTATCTATGATGTAAATTCGTTGGATGCTATTCACATCAAGTTTTATTCACAGATTTCATTCGCGGCGGATGAGACTCGCAATAAAATCTGGATACAGCATGAGTCTAGTATTACTTCGAATATCTCGTAAGGTATTTGTTGTACGATAAAAATTGTTAAACAAATGTTGCAGGGCTTTCAGGGCGATATACAGTACCGTGATATGTTTTTTGTTTCTGTGCTTTTCTCTCGAGATACAAGAGTCACCTTCGGTTATACAGGATGGTTCACCAGATATTACGACCTCGATTTTCATCGTTATTATACGTAGCAAAGAATGTTTATATACATTATACTATAATGTTGAATGGCTTCGGAAGAGGTATACTTTGAAATCGTAAGCTATTTTGTAGATGGATGCGTAGAAGAGATATGAAAGTCATCAACATTTTTTAAAATGGAATTGTATAGTTTCGTGCACCGATCAATAAGGCATTATATACATATATAAAAATGTGGAATGTTCGACCCATTAGTGATATTTCACTGAAATATAGTCCAATAATCTGGTGACCAATCCTGTTGACTGAGCACATGAAATATTTCCTAATGAAAGATTATTAATTTCAGAATGTTTAAGTAATTATTAATTTTCAGCTCTCATTGATATAATATTTTTTACTCATACAGAAAATGTGTTTTGTTAAAAGTCGAGAAAAAATGATAAGCATTCAATGTAAGAAACTGTGGATGACTCTCATATCTTGACAAAAAAGTAGAGAAACAAAAAACAAATCATAAGACTGTATGTTCCCTGCAAAATTTGTTTCAAATTTTTTATCGTATGTACAACAAATACTGTGGAAGTTATGTTACGAGGTTTACTCTATCTAATGGTTGATCAAAGTATTTGAATAAAAGGATCAATAATAAAGAAAGGAACAGAGCTAACTGAATGACTATGAATAAAAAACAATGAGATATCAAATATACAAAAAGGTTCCATCAAACTTTGAAGAAAACGGCTGTTTATTGGCAATGTGAATGCACAATCAAATGAAATAAACACATGCATATCGAACGTACGGGACTAATTTTTACTTTTACTGCAAATTGCATGTTTTGTATAAATTATGTATATATTTGCTTAATGAAATTTCGTACAGAAATTTGCATTATCGTAAAAGTAGAAAACATTTTTCTTATCCATATATGATAATATCCTGTTCATTGGCTTCTACTGTATCTCTGATTCTGCAAATCGGTTATATTTATTGTGTATGTAAGCTGTTACCAAACTGAAGCAGGGCTCTCGTTAGCATACCCCCATCAAGTACCAGACCCTACCATGATCGCGTCGTCCCCACTTTGCGGCCGAGGGAAAAAATATCTCAAAGCTGGCTCCAGCCCGTGGCCCGCCGGGCCCGTCTTTTGCAGTTCTCTGCTCGCAAGCTCGCAACTGAACACTGAACTGAATCGCAGCGCACTACGTATCGTGGCGAATTAGCAAAGCTTCATGGTATACACGACCGTGGCGTAAACCACAGAGCGTAAACCCGTATTTTTGGTGAATATAGTGGGTAACATTGACATTCTGTTTTATCAGCGGAGCGAAGGTGCAACGCGTTGTAGTCGGAAGTGTTACAAAAAGGTCTCGCTAATTCTTGGAAAATCGTAGAGGTTGCAGGTAGAAAGTATTTTATGCGTTCGTGTTTGTATTTCAGCCAATTTCAGCTATTGAGCAGGGGTCTCGTAATTTATCCCACAAGGCTCGCTTCCCCTGTTTTTCGCCCGTATTTCGATACTCCGCAGCGCTACCGTGAAAATCACTGCATACCCCCACCGACTATTGGTCCCCATCATGGTCGCGTCGTCCCCACTTTCCGGTCGTGGGATAAATTACGAGAACCCTGCTGTTGAGTTGTTGAGGTTGAGTCGTGCACTGCAATTGTGCGTGCGGCTCATTAGTGAGAATACGAAGGGCTTTTTGTACGTTCTTTGCTGACGAAACGGCGTTACATTTTGAGAAATGACAGGGTTTACAGAAAGTGCACTTGTGAAAAGGTTAATGGACTTAAATCCTTCTCAACAAAGTATTCAAACACTCTCCCTTTGGTTAATTCATCACAGAAAACATCATCCGACCATCGTTAAAGTCTGGTTTAAAGAGATGTGTAAAGGTATGTCGTAAGTACTAAGCTACTTTTATTTCTTGTAATAAACTCGAGGCTTCAAATGTCAAGGAACTGTCTGTTAATAAATCGATTTGGAAGGCGTTCCAAATGCAATAGATATGAAGTAACTATCAATTTCTAGGTTAGCTCGTAAGTTACACTTTCGCTACGTAATTGTAGACATTAGATTGTAACAGTATGTCAACTGCAAAATTACATTTGAATTGTTCTTAACTACGACGAGAATATATTGTACTTTGTATGGTATTGTAATTTGCAATGAAAGACTAATTCAGTAACATGTTTCCCCATATGTATGTTTGAAATTATATTTGTTTATAGAAATGATTTCAGCTGGTCTATTCAATCAACAAATTGTAAATACTTATGTTCATTTAAATGTATTGTTCCATAAATTGTAGTAATTTTCATGGTTATCCACGTCTATTTCATCATCAAAAACTTTTATTACAAGATACTAGAATTTACAGATTTGAATAAAATGGTTCAAAATGAATACGATAAATTATTTATTTCCACTTTTATTGTTGTTCTTGGTTTTTCTTATCACCAATATATTTTTGCAGTGAAGGACAATAGGAAATTAATGTTTATGTATCTGGCGAATGATGTTATACAAAATAGTAAAAAGAAAGGACCTGAATTTGGTAAGGAGTTTGAAACAGTTTTACCAAAAGCCTTTGAACATATGAAAGGGTTCGATGAGAAAACAAGAGACAGGTTAAATAGGTTGCTTCAAATTTGGGAAGAGAGAGGAGTTTATGATAAAGCACAAATTGCAGAGTTTAAGTCTGCTTTTACAGTTTCATCAAAAGATACAGACACACCGCCTCCGAAAAAGAAACTTAAGAATGATGTAGAGAAAATAAAGGTAATGTAAGATACTTGTTACAGTCTATGTTGGATTTGACGCATGTTGTTATTTTATATCCATTATGTTGCAGAAGGAAAAAAAGGAGAGAAAGAAATCAGAGACTGAAGTTGAAGTGGATGGAACCAAAGAACTACACGTAACATTAAGTCCTCGCACTCCTGCAGGAGACCCACCAGAGACGGAGGAGCTTATCAAAGCCTTAATGGTTAATACGACTTATAATAACAACACAAATTCGGAATATGTATCGTTAGCAATAAACTATCTTATTCATAGAAAAATATATATTGAATCCACAAGGCACACTGGCAAGCATAATTACAGTTTCATATTTCCATCCCCAATAGTAACTTTACTTTATTCATGATTATATGTTTCATTCTTAATTGATTTGTATAATGTACTTTTGTTTTTTACTTCATGATAATTCTGTATGTATCGTTTCTTAATTAATGAAACAAAGACAGTTGTTTCTATGTTAATTATACTAATACTTCATTATTTTAAAAGCAACGAATATTTTTATTTGATTTGATTTATAGTTATGTAAGAAAAAAGTGCTTCGCCGTTTTAAGTAAATCTTGTTTAAATCATGTGAAAAAGCTACATTTTAAATGGTTTCAATCTGTTTGTACATTGGTAAAAAAACTGAAGGCAATTATTACTAAAGCCTTCTTTATTTCAGGACTTGGAAAACACAGCGTCCTCGGATGCTGGCGTTCGGGAACGTATCGCATCTCTGCCGCCAGAAGTTTCAGAAGTTTCACTTCTTGCGAATTTGGCTGACAGAGCAGCTGCCGATCAATTAAGTGTTGCTGTGAACGAAGCCGCCGCGCTATTAGCGGATTACAATGGCCGATTGCAAGCAGAGATGGAAGACAGAAGAAGATTGCTAACTATGCTCAGAGATTACACTTTGGCACAAAGGCAGTTACTTCAACAGGCACAAGCAACGTTAGAAGTACGATTATTTTCTTCGTTATAGTTTGTATTTAAATGCATAGTTGCATAGAAACTAATGATGTATCTGGTATATTACAGGACTACAAAGAAAAGCTTAAAAAAGTATGCACAGTTCGGAACGAAGTAAAGTCACATATTTCCAATTTGCCTGATTTAACGCAATTACCTGACGTTACGGGCGGATTAGCGCCTCTTCCTTCAGCTGGTGACTTATTTTCAATGCACTAGCACGTGAGTTTAGAGAGCACGATCGAATTATATTTAAGTTCCATGCATAAATGAATACCATGGTGCATTAGCTTGGTTTTTGTAATGAAATATATCTGGTACCATAAATTTCTACTTTTTAAATTTAAAACATTGAATATTGATCCTATAATTACAATGTATCAAGCGGAAAAAGTACTGATAAAAGAGATGACATCACAAGACGAATTTTATAAAACACTTTAGTAATCTACATAAGCAAACGAACCAAGTAATCGTAAAAAAGCCTCAAAAAAATTGTGCCAGTAATTCTTCATGTTATATTTTATAATTGCATATTCATGTTTCCTCATTTCGTATTTCGC